>NC_084615.1:64258503-64398503 GCF_033978795.1 Nerophis ophidion | reverse complement strand
CGATATTCAATATTAACGTTTTGTCAGTTTGGTATCAATATTAAAAATACAGCTTTTTACGCACGAATAAAACATAAGTATTGTTGGTTTTGGTGAAAACGTGATGACTTGGAAAAAGTTTCCAATATTAAATATGAACTCTATATCGATATTCAATATTAACGTTTTGTTGGTTTGGTATCAATATTAAAAATACAGCTTTTTACGCACGAATAAAACATAAGTATTGTTGGTTTTGGTGAAAACGTGATGACTTGGAAAAAGTTTCCAATATTAAATATGAACTCTATAACGATATTCAATATTAACGTTTTGTCGGTTTGGTATCAATATTAAAAATACAGCTTTTTACGCACGAATAAAACATAAGTATTGTTGGTTTTGGTGAAAACGTGATGACTTGGAAAAAGTTTCCAATATTAAATATGAACTCTATAACGATATTCAATATTAACGTTTTGTCGGTTTGGTATCAATATTAAAAATACAGCTTTTTACGCACGAATAAAACATAAGTATTGTTGGTTTTGGTGAAAACGTGATGACTTGGAAAAAGTTTCCAATATTAAATATGAACTCTATATCGATATTCAATATTAACGTTTTGTCGGTTTGGTATCAATATTAAAAATACAGGTTTTTACGCACGAATAAAACATAAGTATTGTTGGTTTTGGTGAAAACATGTGATGACTTGGAAAAAGTTTCCAATATTAAAAATGGACCGTGTTCATATATCTGGGGGTGGGGGGTGGGTGGGGGGGGGGAGGTGACATTGGTGTTGAAATGAGATTCGAGTGTTTGGAAGGAAATAAAGTTGCGCATGGGCCTCCACGCGAGTGAGGAATGCGCATGCATGGATCTTCCCTCCCCCTGTGACGCACGGAGCGGAACCAGGGAACCAAGCCCGCCGCGGCATGCGTGGGACCTCTCAGAAGGATAAAGGGGAGAGCGGGGATAATGTCGTGTGCAAGGAGAGGCGTGTCAACAATCAAGGATTTGGATGTGGGCTATCTCGGAGTGCGCATGGAATGCAATCGGAGTAATTACGCAGCGCAAAGGATCCAACGGGAGAGGAGGATGACTCCCTGAGGTTTCTAACGCGCCTTTTCCCCGTTCTGAATGAGCCCGAATACTACAATCCGGCGGGTGCAGAGTGAAGTTTGGGACGGTTACACACCACGCAGGATGTCATCGGCCAAGATGCAGGGTCTCAGCTCCAGGGCGCACGCGTTTTCCGTGGAGGCGCTGGTGGGGAAACCCTGCAAAAGGATGAAAGTGTCAGAGGACTCAAGTTCACATGAACTTGTGTCGGACATCTTCCCCGGTAAGACAAAGGGGGATACATTTTTTTATTTCTTAACAAACTAAAGTTAAAAAATAAATAAATTGCATTTATTTCAAATCTGTCACTATAGTCTTCCAGTATTGGAAAAAGTTCAATTTTTTCACTCGCAGGCTCACCAGAGATTCCAAGGATGGTGCAGGATTCAGCTGCAAGGAGGCCTAAGGACAAGTCCTGTGACGCGGATCCGTTCCATGAGGCCGAACCGCCCAAAGAAGAGATTAAACCAAATCCCAGTGAAAGTAGACCGGATAGTGAAGTCCACGTTGAGCTGCAGGGCTCCGAACTTTGGAAACGATTCTACGAGATCGGCACCGAGATGATCATCACTAAAGCAGGAAGGTAATCTGGAAACACACTCTTCCATCAAATATTATCCATGCAAACTTTTGGGCCTTAAGTGTATTATTTATTATTAGACTTAGACAAACTGTATTGATCCACAAGGGAAATTGTTCCACACAGTAGTTTCTAAGGATGGAAAGGATAATGCAGGTATAAAGTAGATAGATAGATAGATAGATAGATAGATAGATAGATAGATAGATAGATAGATAGATAGATAGATAGATAGATGGATAGATAGATACTTTATTGATTCCTTTAGAAGAATTCCCTCAGGAAGATTTAAATTCCAGCAGCAGTGTACAGAATTGAGATATAATTTGAAACAATTTAAAAAGTAAAAAAATTGATCTAAAATAGAAAATATAACAATAATAATAATAAAAAAGTAACAATAAGAATACAAATATAAGAGTCAAAATAAGAATATAACAAGAGAAACTAGGCAGTAGTGACCATGTTATGAAAAAAAATGAAACATATTTAAAAAATGAAGAAAAACTGTAATAGTGTTAATAGAAGACTAAACATGTACAACAGTAGCAGTATAAAATATAACATATATGTAATATTGATGTATTATATGTACAGTATAAAATATATACTTATATATTATTATATTATATTTGTATGTAATATATACAATACATAACAAATCCCAATTACCATTTGCAATATTACAGTAAATGTAACAGCTGCAGCAAAAAATAAAATAAAATTAAAAAAAGGCAGCATAAAATAGAGAGTAGATCCAGCAGAAAATAGACATTATAAATAAAGAGAGGTAGTTAACATGGAATAGGCCAGGTATTAGACATTGTTATTGTATTAATACATACATAGCGATTATAAACACTTACCATATAAAAAAGATCAACAATTTATTCCATTGTAATCTATGAACATGCTTTTATTTTATAAAAAAAAATACTTCAACTCCTACAAGCATTATGTGAAATATATCATATAAAGCAGTGGTTCTCAAATGGGGGTACGCGTACCCCTGGGGGTACTTGAAGGTATGCCAAGGGGTACGTGAGATTTTTCAAAACTATTCTACAAATAGCAATAATTAAAAAATCCTTTAAACGTATATTTATTGAATAATGCTTCAACAAAATAAGCTGTGAAAAGAAATGCAATATTCTGTGTTGACAGCTCGATTTTTTGTGGACATGTTCCATAAATATTGATGTTAAAGATTTCTTTTTTTCTGAAGACATGTTTAGAATTAAATTCGTGAATCCAGATGGATTACAATCCCCAAAGTGGGCACTTTAAGTTGATGATTACTTATTTATAATTGAATCACTTGTTTATTTTTCAACAAGTATTTAGTTATTTTTTTTTCTTTTTTTCCAAATAGTTCAAGAAAGACCACTACAAATGAGAAATATTTTGCACTGTTATAAAATTTAACAAATCAGAAACTGATGACATAATGCTATATTTTACTTCTTTATCCCTTTTTTTCAACCAAAAATGCTTTGCTCTGATTAGGAGGTACTTGAATTAAAAAAAAAATTCACGGGGGGTTCATCACTGTAAAAAGGTTGAGAACCACTGATATAAAGCAAAAATGCAATTAGGTGCGTATGTATTTATTTGAAACACTCAAGAGACTTGACAAGAAACGTTGGCATTCGATTTAATTCTGGATGTATTTGACTCTTAACCGACTTTATCTTGAAACAAACCTTGCAGCAAAAGCTCTGAGGAGAATAACATCTTAATGTCTAGACCAGGGGTCACCAAACTTTTTGAAACTAAGAGCTACTTCTTGGGTACTGATTAATGCGAAGGGCTACCAGTTTGATACACACTTAAATAAATTGCCAGAAATAGCCAATTTGCTCAATTTACCTTCAAACTCTATGTTATTATTAATAATTCATGATATTTATCTTTGTGGAAACACTGATCCTCTTAATGATTTTTTCACAAAAAATATATATTTTTGATGACATGTTTTAAATAGGTAAAAATCCAATCTGCACTTTGTTAGAATATATAACAAATTGGACCAAGCTATATTTCTAACAAAGACAAATCATTATGTCTTCTAGATTTTCCAGAACAAAAATGTTAAAATAAATTCAAAAGACTTTGAAATAAGCTTTAAATTTGATTCTACAGATTTTCTAGATTTGCCAGAATAATGTTTTTTGAATTTTAATCGTAATAAGTTTGAAGAAATATTTCACAAATATTCTTCGTCGAAAAAACAGAAGCTAAAATGAAGAATTAAATTAAAATATGTGTATTATTCTTTACAATGAAAAATTTTTTACTTGAACATTGATTTAAATTGTCAGGAAAGAAGAAGGAATTTAAAAGGTAAAAATGTATATATATGTGTTTAAAAATCCTAAAATAATGTTTAAGGTTGTATTTTTTCTCTAAAATTGTCTTTCTGAAAGTTATAAGAAGCAAAATAAAAAAAATAATGAATTTATTTAAACTGAAGACCAAGTATTTAAAATATTTTCTTGGATTTTCAAATTCTATTTGAGTTTTGTCTCTCTTAGAATTAAAAATGTCAAGCACAGCGAGACCAGCATGCTAGTAAAAAATAAATACAATTTAAAAAAAATAGAGGAAGCTCACTGGTAAGTGCTGCTATTTGAGCTATTTTTAGAACAGGCCAGCGGGCTACTCATCTGGTCCTTAAGGGCACCACGTTGTTGACCCCTGGTCTAGGCATATGTACATTGTCTTTAAAAAAAAAAAAAAGTTATTACCGTAACCACTTATTTAATGAAATTAATTACCGTGAGAACACGTCATGAAATCCCAGGAGTGGCGATGTCCCCTGCATGCAGCGTGCGTGGGCCCCTCAGGGGCCACCGCTTCTTTTCTGCACGGCTGCAAAATGGAACATGTTGTAGTATGTATACAACACATTTCATTAGTGGATACTAATTTACATTCTTCACACCACCAGGAGAATGTTTCCATCGGTGCGAGTCAAAGTGCGCAACCTGGACCCCCGCCAGCAGTATTACATCGCGATGGACGTCATGCCCGTGGATTCCAAACGTTACAGGTGGGATTTTTTTAAAATTTAATTTAGGCTATATGCAAATTCGTTATTGAGATCATTTATTGACATTCCCACAGGTATGTGTACCACAGCTCCCAGTGGATGGTGGCGGGAAACACGGACCACTCCTGCATCTCGCCGAGGCTCTACGTGCACGCGGACTCGCCGTGCGCGGGAGAGACTTGGATGCGCCAAGTCATCAGTTTTGACCGAGTCAAACTCACCAACAATGAGATGGACGACAAGGGGCATGTAAGTAAATCATGTCCCACTCCTGCAAAAAAAACCAACAACTATATTTTTGTATGAATCTTGGACATCCATATTGAACATTTAGCTGCATATTTCAAACAAGGACGACAAAGAGAATTTGGTTGGATCTAATCCTCTACTAAGAAATGCATAGTGAGTCATGGAAGTATATGCAGGGAGTTTAAATTCATCCTACAAATTATGCTGAGATTCATAATTCTTCTAGAGCAGTGGTTCTCAAATGGGGGTACGCGTACCCCTGGGGGTACTTGAAGGTATGCCAAGGGGTACGTGAAATGTTTTAAAAAATATTCTAGAAATAGCAACAATTCAAAAATCCTTTATAAATACATTTATTGAATAATACGTCAATAAAATATGAATGTAAGTTCATAAACTGTGAAAAAAATACAACAATGCAATATTCAGTGTTGACAGCTAGATTTTTTGTGGACATAGCTCGGGTATAGCTCGGTTGGTAGAGTGGCCGTGCCAGCAACTTGAGGGTTGCAGGTTCAATTCCCGCTTCCGCCATCCTAGTCACTGCCGTTGTGTCCTTGGGCAAGACACTTTACCCACCTGCTCCCAGTGCCACCCACACTGGTTTTAATGTAACTTAGATATTGGGTTTCACTATGTAAAGCGCTTTGAGTCACTAGAGAAAAGCGCTACATAAAATATAATTCACAATTCACAAAAACTATTGATGTTAAAGATGTATTTTTTTGTGAAGAAATTTTTAGAATTAAGTTCATGAATCCAGATGGATCTCTATTACAATCCCCAAAGAGGGCACTTTAAGTTGATGATTTCTTCTATGTGTAGAAGTCTTTATTTATAATCTAATCACTTGTTTATTTTTCAACAATTTTTAGTTTTTTTTTATATGTTTTTTCCAAATAGTTCAAGAAAGACCACTACAAATGAGCAATGTTTTGCACTGTTATGAAATTTAATAAATCAGAAACTGATGACATAGTGCTGTATTTTACTTCTTTATCTCTTTTTTTCAACCAAAAATGCTTTGCTCTGATTAGGGGGTACTTGAATCAAAAAAATGTTCACAGGGGGTACATCACTGAACAAAAGGTTGAGAACCACTGTTGTAGAAAAAAACTATGAATGTTGAAAACATATTTTGTTCTTCCTTCAAGTATGGTTGGAAATGTGTTAATTATTTCAGAATTGCTTTGAAAATGTTTCCATGTGATTGTGATTCAGTAGTAATCTTTGTAAAAAAAAAAATCTGAAAATACATTTGAAGATGCTAATTTGTAGGGCTGTGAATCTTTGGGTGTCCCACGATTTGATTCAATATCGATTCAAAATCTTTATTTTTTTTCAATTCAACACGATTCTCGATTCAAAAACAATTTTTTTCCCGATTCAAAAGAATTCTCTATTCATTCAATACATAGGATTTCAACAGGATCTACCCCAGTCTGCTGACATGCTAGCAGAGCAGTAGATTTTTTAAAAAAAAGCTTTTATAATTGTAAAGGACAATGTTTTATCAACTGATTGCAATAATGTAATTTTGTTTTAACTATTAAATGAACCAAAAATATGACTTATTTTATCTTTGTGAAAATATTGGACACAGTGTTGTCAACTTTAGGAAATGTACCCCAGTGTAAGCCACTGTGACACTTTTGTTTTTATTTTTTTATATAAATCTCCAATGATAATGTCATTGAGGGATTTTTAATCACTGCTATGTTGAAATTATAGCTAATATTGATACTGTTGTTGATAATATAAATTTTTGTTTCACTACTTTTGGTTTGTTCTGTGTCATGTTTGTGTCTCCTCTCAATTGCTTTGTTTATTGCAGTTTCTGAGTGTTGCTGGGTCAGGTTTGGTTTTGGAATTGGATTGCATTGTTATGGTATTGCTGTGTATTGTTTTGTTGGATTGAATTAAAAAAAAAAAAACAGTTTTGAAAAAGAAAAAAAAAATCAAATTCTATTTTTTTTTATCTTTAAAAAATGAGAATCAATTCTGAATCGCACACAACATTAGAATCGCGATTCGAATTCGAATCGATTTTTTCCCACACCCTTACTAATTTGTTTGTCCGAATCAAAAATGTGTAATGTGCCACAGTGTCTGATGTAATTTTGGGAAATTGATAAAGTATTTATTTTAATAAAACATGACAATTTACAATGTAATGTGTAATTAATTGTATATTATACATGCATGCAAGCTACTTATGTTGAGGAGAAATATAGCCTTAGAGAAAAATCTAATTTAAAACATTTGTATGCGCGTACAACACTTAAAATCTTTAGTATTTCTGGAATTAAATGATGTAATAGATTAACCAAATAAATCAAAGGAAGCACCAATATGATTCAGTTTAAGAGACTGTTCAAACTACAAGTGTTCATAAAGTACCAAAAATATATATAATAGATATAGTAAAAATAATTATGATGAATACCTTGAACCCTTTTTTTAATTGAGATAAAATAGTATTTATGTATTTAATATTTGCTTGCTTACTATGGTATATTATTTATTTATTATTTATTTGTTCCCTGTTGTGTTACAGAGAACAAGGGAATTGAATAAAATTGCTATGGTATGAAAAGTGGTAGGATTAAATAAGTTGTGCTTCTTCCTACTCCTTTTCGGACGTCCTGTAATGAAACAACTGGAATTGTGTGATACATTACATTGTATCGTATGCATGTTTGAACTAAACTAAAACTGAACTGAATTGAACTGATTACAATATGTGTCATAAATAAGCCGCAAATACCCTATGCTTTCTTATGATCTATTTAAAAAAAAAAATAATAATAATAATGATAATAATAATAAGAAGAGACTTGTGATTTTGTGGCGACTTGTCCAGGGTGTGCGCCGCCTTCCGCCCGATTGTAGCTGAGATAGGCACCAGCGCCCCCCGGAAACCCCAAAAGGGAATAAGCAGTAGAAAATGGATGAATGGATAAAAATTCAGAAGAAGAACACAAAACATGCAAATGTTCTAATTTGAGGTTCAGTAAAATCATATTTTTCTTGGGCCTACTTTAAAAATGTTCTGTTTTCTGTAATTTTCTTATTTGCTGCTTTCCATTTTCTCATGTGAGATGTTTAGACTACTGGTTAGGCTATTTGATTACATCACTTCAAGTTTTAGGGAAAGTATGATGGATGTTTTTCCCCTATTTCAAGATATACGGTCATGCTAAATTCTGCGTGTGCATTTACGGAAAAATTAGTTTTGGTTACGGATTAAATTAGAGCTAATGCAATATATCACCATCTCTTATTCCAGATCATTCTGCAGTCCATGCATAAGTACAAACCACGCGTGCACATCATAAAGCATGACCCTCGGATGGACTTGTCCCAGATCCAGTCGCTGCCCGCTGAGGGAGTGTACAGCTTTTCCTTCCCAGAAACGGAGTTCACGACCGTCACAGCCTATCAGAATCAACAGGTAATGCTCACTGAAACTGCATGATTTCATGCTAAAATTGTTTGCACGGTAATTACGTACAAAGCTCTCGAGCAACCAAGTTTGGCTAACGATTAAAAAAAAAAAAGAAAAAATCTACGTCCTTTCTGTGCCAGATATATTCCAAAAGCAGATGTGTAGTGATTGTTATGCGGTGCCCGGCTCTGTACTGTCTAACCTCACAAACTCCTAATCTCTACATCATGAAGGTGGCGAGGCTCACTTCCATGTAGTCTCTGCAATGTCATAAGTTGTCCGTTTTTTTTTTTTTTGTGGGCGCCTGTTTCTCATAGTGACAAACTGTGTGTGTATAGAGCTGACCCTGCCGTTGGCTACCTTCCACCAGTAACATACGTCCATTGCGAGCTCTTTTCAGCAGGATTAATTTTTATGACCAGTGACTATATTATTATAGAAACTCAATAACGAGCTATGACCGGGTTGCCTGCTGGAGTCCAGAGCCTATTAGGCAGTGAAAAAAAACCTCTCCCCAAATTCCCTTATGACACGGCAGATCACTATGTTGCTGTAAAACTCTGCATATTACTGAAATGTTGTAAAAAAAAATGACCTTGTTGTTATCTGAGCACACAACTAACATGTCTTCCCCTCATGTCTGCCCAAGATCACAAAACTGAAAATTGACAGAAACCCGTTTGCCAAAGGCTTCAGGGATCCAGGAAGGAACAGGTATGGGAAACCTTACCGAACATCAACACTTCTTATAGCTGTAGAAAGTACTTCATTACAAGGCCCGGGAGAGATGCTAAGTCAAACCGCAGACTTTTGATAGCATGTAAAACCCTCATATAAAGTTGGCATGGGCAGTGCAGCGTTCCACCTGAAAAATATGTTTACTGCTTCTGCAACCTTGATGTGTTTGTCTTATAGGGGTGTATTGGACGGTTTACTTGAGTCTTATCCTTGGAGAGCTCCTCTCAGCTTGGATTTAAGGCCATTTGCCATACAGTTTCAAGGTATCCTAGCATTACTTCTTCCATTCCAAATTGTTGTCATTTATGTTTCTTGCATCTACCAACAGGCAGGTTGGGATCCTCAACCAGCACTGCTTCCCCGCTCAAAAGTCTCCTTCCCTTCTCGTCTTCTTCATCGCTTCCTCCATTCCCCACGCTCTCATGCCAGGACGCTGCTCTTCACACCTTCGCTCTGCCTTTTTACGGGAAAACCTCGACAAGCCCCACATTGCCGAGCAGAGCCTTCTCCTCACTGGGAGCAGACAGACTCCGAGGCCTGTCACCAGTACCTTCACTAACAGACTTCCCGCTCTTCTCTGTGATTCAGGGGAAAAAAGCTCCCAACTGTCAGGATCCATGTCTTTCTCGGTCCCCGGGGAGCCCCCATTGCTTGATCCCGCTCCACAGGCCTGTATGCGCTCAAGGGTCTGCTTCGTCTTTACTCCCTCAACTCTCAGACACAGCTGGCCCATATTGTCTATACCGCTACAGCTTTCCCCTTAACTCTCAACTCACTGCTATTTCCCGGCACACTAAACTATCCGAAGACAAGACAGGAGGCCGACTGCACCAAACTTCGTGGCACCTGGCCACCGACCACCTCCTCTAAGCAGCTCAAGCCCAAGGAGAGTAACGGACAAAGCAGAAGGGTGCGCCTTTACGTGGGCCAAACCAACCAAAATAATTAAAAAAGACCTGTCAGGGATGATTTAATGTATGTTTTCAAAAATATTTGGATTTTTAACATTCAGAAGAGATATCTCCAAACTGTGCCAATTGGCTGAAGCAACTGGCTTAAATGGGAACTGCACTTTTTTGAATTTTTGCCCATCAGTTACAATACTTATGTTAGACAAGAACATATATTTTTCTTTTTTTAAGCATTGACTCGCAAATAAACATTAGCAAAAGTCAGTTGACAATGAAGCCAACGAGTGTAGTTCTAATCCATCGACCAGTACTCCAAAAAAACCTCCAGAAATCTCTGTCAACATGCTATCTACACACTGTAAGTACAAACCCCCAAACCAGTGACGTTGGCAGGTTGTGTAAATCATAAATGAAAACAGAATACAAGTATATGCAAATCCGTTTCAACCTATGTTCAATTGAATAGACTGCAAAGACAAGATACTTAATGCTCGAACTGAAAGGTTGGGTTTTTTTGTTGTTGCAAATATTAGGTCATGTGGAGTTTGATGCCTGCAACAGGTTTCAAAAAAGCTGGCGCAAGTGGCAAAAAAGACTGATAAAGTTGAGGGATGCTCATCAAACACTTGTTTGGAACATTCCACAGGTGAACATGCTAATTACGAAAAGGTGGGTGCCATGACTGGGTATAAAAGCAGCTTCCATGAAATGCTCAGTCATTTACAAACAAGGATGGGGCGAGAATCACTACTTTGTCAACAAATGCCTGAGCAAATCGTCGAACAGTTTAAAAACAACATTTCTCAGCCAGCTATTGCAAGGAATTTAGGGATTTGACCATCTAAGGTCTGTAATATCATCAAACGGTTCAGAGAATCTGGAGAAATCACTGCACGTAAGCGATGATGTTATGGATCTTCTATCCCTCAGGCGGTACTGCATCAAAAAGGAGACATCATTGTGTAAGGGATATCACCACATGGGCTCAGGAACACTTCAGATAACCACTGTCAGTAACTACAGTTTGACGCTACGTCTGTAAGTGCAAGGTAAAACTCTACTATGCAAAACCAAAGTCATTTATCAACAAGCTGGGCCGAGATCATCTAAGATGGACTGATGCAAAGTGGAAAAGTCTTCTGTGGTCTGACGAGTCCACATTTCAAATTGTTTTTGGAAACTGTGGACGTCGTGTCCTCCGAAACAAAGAGGAAGAGAACCAACCGGATTTTCATAGGTGCAAAGTTCAAAAGCCAGCATCTGTGATGGTATGGGGGTGTATTAGTGCCCAAGGCATGGGTAACTTACACATCTGTGATGGCATCATTAATGCCAAAAGGCACATACATGTTTTGGAGCAACATATGTTGTCATCCATGCAACGATATCATGGATGCCCCTGCTTATTTCAGAAAGACAATGCCAAGCCACGTGTTACAACAGCGTGGCTTCGTAGTAAAAGAGTGCGGGTACTAGACTGGCCGGCCTGTAGTCCAGACCCGTCTCCCATTGAAAATGTGTGGTGCAATATGAAACCTAAAATACCACAACGGAGACTGTTGAACGACTTAAGCTGTACATCAAGCAAGAATGGGAAATAAATCCACCTGAAAAGTTAAAAAAAATGGTCTACTCAGTGTTGTTAAAAGGAAAGGCGAAGTAAAACACTGGTAAAAAATGCCCCTGTGCCAACTTTTTTGCAATGTTTTGCTGCCATTTAATTCTAAGTTAATGATTATTTGCAAAAAAAAAAATTCTCAGTTCGAACATTAAATATATTGTCTTTGCAGTCTATTCAAATCAATATAAGTTGAAAAGGATTTTCAAATCATTGTATTCTGTTCTTATTTACAATTTACCCAATGTGCCAACTTCCCTGGTTTTGGGTTTTATGTATACTTTATAGTAACTTATAATAATTATCTGCTCAGTGGCCTTGTGGTTAGAGTGTCCGCCCTGAGATCGGTAGGTTGTGAGTTCAAAGCCCGGCCGAGTCATATCAAAGACTATAAAAATGGGACCCACTACCTCCCTCAGCATCAAGGGTTGGACTTGGGGCGGCCACTGCTGCTGCTCACTGCCCCCCTCACCTCTCAGGAGGTGATCAAGGGTAATGGATCAAATGCAGTGAATAATTTCATCACACCTAATGTGTGTGTGACAATCATTGGTACTTCTAACTTTTTTTTAAAGTATTTTGGTCATTTAAAGCATACAGCGGAGTATTAATTTTACAGCCCCTTCACAACGTTGGCTTTTCCCTTTAACAACAAAACTACTAATCATGACAGAATTCATGAGAGCCATGGAAGACTACTTTGGGACACATGATGATCCAGAATCTTATATTTTTTAGTAAGGAGGATGAGCTACATGTTTTAAAAGCTGTGTGCTAAACAGATCCAGTTCCATTGAAACAATAAACATCATTCAGCAGTATTGCTAAGTGCTAAACAAGAAATACAAATTACGAACATAATGAAACAATCACTTACTGTATAATGTCTGCTACCAACGGGATGTTCATATCTTCACGTTTGGATGAATAATTAATCATAATCCACCCGGAGGTTAAAAAAAAAAATGGCCATCCAAATATCAAAGTTGTCAAACTTCTCAAACTATGGCCACATCCTTCTATTAGGCAGGTGAGAAGCATGATTTATAATCTATAATCCAATTGTTCACCAACTCAGAGGCCATGCAGCCGCTCACCGGCTCAGATCCAACACTGTAGATGCATGAGCTAATTAGGTCTCTGTGATCACGGCGGTACTAAAACTAGTTAATCAGCTTCAACGCTTACAATAACAATATCACTAATACCGGGTTGATATTCAGGTCAGGAGATGAAAATGGGGTATGCAATGCAGTTTTTAGATGTTTTTGTACTTGCCTTATTTTAGGACGTAAAATGCATTAAAAAAAGAAAAACATATGGATTGTGAATAATACGCAAAATAAAAAAAAAAGGCAGTTCTTCTTAAAGTATGAAGCGTACGGTAGCTTAAAGGGACTAAACATATGTTTTGGAGTAATATATGGAGAATATATGACAGACACATTTTTCAACAAACTGTTCAGTACACAAAAACAAATGTAACAGTAAAAACGGACACACTTTTTTTCTGGCTCAGTATCAAACCATTGTACTCTGCAACAAAAGGCAAGAATGCAAGCCATTACGAAACACCAGGGATTGATCTTGATTGTGCTTCATATTTCTGTTCGGAGGCCAACTCGTGGCTCCACCAGCATCCAACTGCCCATCAGCGCATCAAACCGCTGATTGCTCAGCTGCTGCACGCTGTCAATCATTAGCAAGAACCGGCTGTGCCAGAGAGCCAATCAATGAGCTTGTGGATGGTCTCAAGAAAAACAGGCTTGCACTTTAGCGGCCATTTTCAGCCTTGACTCGTCTCCAATCAGTAAAGCATAATGTTATTAGGCAAAAATGACGGTAAAAAATGCACGTGACCACAATTGCCTTTGAAAAAAGTGTAGGGTCCCTTATGACCCTCCACATAATACGTCCCTGTACACATGCATTTGTCTGTAATTTAGTAATCAAGTAATCTATTGATCAATTTGTTTGATTAATCGAAAAATCGGATACAACACAACTCAAAGTCTCAATGTGCATTTTATTGGAAATTTGTTTAAATAAATATTGTTTGCTTGCCATAACCTTCATATTATTTTTTTTAATAAAATTGCCTTTTTAACATGATTGCATCAATAAAGTTACAAATCTCTACTGATCACCGCCACACAGATCACAACACCAAAACACCGACGCTATTGCTAGTTACAGTCACTTCATGCAGTAAGTTCAACAATTAATCGAAGCAACGGAACTATAATTCAAAAGCTTTTTCCAAATCAAATTAATCGATTATTTGTTGCAGCCCTATACATACACACACATAAAAGCTGTCTCAAAGCAATCAACAATTTGCTGTCATATATTGTTACGATAGGCCATACCAAAGGTGTCAAACTCATTTTAGATCCATACTTGCCAACCTTGAGACCTCTGTTTTCGGGAGGTGGGGGGTGGGGAGGTTGGTCAGAGGTGGGGCGTAGGCGTGGTTTGGGCGGGGGCGTGGTTAAGAGGGGAGGAGTATAATTCACCAACTCGATTATTTCATATATATATATATATATAAAATATATATATATATATGAAATATTTGATTTCAGTGATTTCAAGCTATATATATATTTATTTTATTGTATATATAGATAAAAGAAATAGTTTAATTTCAGACGGCACCTATCAAATACACAGTAATAGAAACACAGTTGTTCTACTAACTGTACTGTGCTTGCTGGTTACTAAAAAAACAACAACAACAACGCTTACCGTTCACTATTTGAGTAACCTTTGTTCTGCCATTTACGTACTGGCGAGAGTCACTTGCCGTCAGGTGCACAACACCACGTAAATCGTTGGCCAATCAAAAAGCAACCCCATAACGCTATAGCCAACATTCACCAGGAGATGGCAACAGACAACATAGATTCACTCTATTACAGACGGCGTCGCCATGGCTGTAACTTCCTCGTTCTTCTGGTTCTTCTTGTGTGTGCAGTTTTTTATTAAAATCCGTAGATGTTGTAACGTGATTGAGCAGGCAAGCTGTTTATATAACAGGAAAGCGGACGTGAAAACCGGCTGTCCCCACTAATGCCCTCATGGAGCTGGAGGGGGCGTGGCCTCCACGTCCGGCTGAATTTCGGGAGATTTTCGGGAGAACATTTCTTTCGGGAGGTTTTCGGGAGAGGAACTGAATTTCGGGAGTCTCCCGGAAAATCCGGGAGGGTTGTCAAGTATGTTTTAGATCAGGGTCCCCATTGAGAAAAATCTATTCGCAAATGGGCTGGACTGGTAAAATCAAGGCATGATAACTTAAAAACAAAGACGAATTCAGTTTGTTTTCTTTGAAAATAGAACAATCACATTCTGAAAATGTATAAATCATAATGTTGTTCGGTGTTTTTACACTTACATGTTGCAGTTAATAGTATTCTATTTTTATTTGTCTTTATTCATACTTTCGAAATAAATGATCTGATAATGCTCATTAGTCAACACATTGGTGTTGATTTTCAATCTGTCACGATAAAAAAATGACATCAAAATTAAATTACAGAAAGTTATTAATGTAGTTTTCTCATTTTCCTCGACTGATGTACTAACCATCATGTAGGTTAATTTTGTACATATGTAGCATCATCTACATAGGTATAAAGAATTGCTATTGCAACATCCAGTGGACGCATTTAGAACAGCTGTTTCTTTCATTCAAAAATTTTGACTCATTTTTATACTTAGCAAACTCATCCCGTGGGCCAGATCTTGTGTTTGACACCCCTGGGCTATACACCCGATGAAATCTGATGTTTGGAGCTAAAATTTGCCAAATCTCTATCATAATCTGACAATATGCACTGATGTCTACATGCGAGGAGCAAAAATAATACATTTGAAAGTTAAAGCCCTCGAGGAAGCCACCTGCGATGAGGTGGCGACTTGTCCAGGTTGTCCGGCCCCCCGCCACCCAGAGAGATACAAACGGTAGAAAATGAATGGATGGATGACTGTGCCCTTGCATTAGGAGCTTAACCAATGGCAATATATAGTGTTCTCATGGGGGAAGGTAGCATTGTCAGCACAGCAGCATGTTAGCCAGTGTGTAATTTGTAGTGTAATACAGCAGGTGTAGTCTTTTTTACAAGTGTGCTGACCAATGGTTTTGTTTGTGGAACTTGAGAAGGGGAATAAGCAGGAAAATATATTTGAAGTGAATTTTATTTATATAGCGCTTTTCTCTAGTGATTCAAAGCGCTTTACATTTACCCAATATCTAAGTTACATTTTTTAAACCCGTGTGGGTGGTACTGGGAGCAGGTGGGTAAAGTGTCTTGCCCAAGGACACAACGACAGTGACTAGAAAGGCAGAATCGGGGATCCAACCTTGGAACCCTCAAGTTGCTGGCACGGCCACTCTACCACCCGGCTATACCGCCCCTTTATGTGATGCTGGTATTTGTACAGATCTGAAATGACCCGACACTTCACATCACTAATTCTCTGAAATAACAAATTCTGTGTTGCTATTCACACAATGATTTTATTTCTCTCAGCCCGTGTCTGAAGGACTCATCAGGTTTTTGTGTTTGTACAGTCAAAAGGGATGAATATGGCCTGGGTGGATCTCGCGTGAACGGAAGAGGGTGTGGGGTTTGGAATTGCCACAAAATGCATTTTAAGATATTCAACACTCTACTGCCTTAATTTGTCATGTTTTGTGTGTCAGGTAAAATGTGAAAAATGGGGTTATTTGAATCATATACTTCATATACTTTATTACAAAAAATTGCTTTAAAAAAAAGTGTTTCACACAACATTTAACAAACAAATGGAAATAGAAATATATATAATGCTTTTAATATTCTAATATCCATTACATTTGGGTCCGTAGTTAGACTTACACTTACACTTAGCGTTCCTTTTTATTGTCATTCAAATTTGAACTTTACAGTACAAATAAGAACGAAATGTTGTTGCATTAGCAACAAGCAAAGCAATAAGATGCAGATATAATTAACTATATTACTGTACAGATAAATATACTGCACTTTTGCATATGCATCCAGGTTTATGGATGTATGTTATATTGTCTTTTTATTCCAGCGAGTCAATCCATTTTGGGGGGAATTGAGGGGGTTATTATGATTCGTTCAAGAGTCGTTGCTAGTTCCAGGAAGTCAATGCTACAGGACTTTTGCGGCGTGATATTAATAAGCCCTGAGCGAGCTCTGTTGTTATCTGCCAAGAAAAAGGGGGCAGGCCAGTTGAACGGCTGATGTGATAATTCCTTGCTTTAGCTGAGACTTACGCCCTCTCCCTCCTTCACTGCAATCTAGGAACCTCGATTTGGGCAAAGCGGGGGGGAAATGACCTGTTTCCCGACAAACGTTCGTAGCCAAACAGCAATTAGCCTGTCATGGCCACGCATGACAGTGAGCTAATGTGTGCTGGACGGGGAAATAGCAGGAAGAAGTTAATTGAAGAACTCAGGCCGGGGGATCACCCGTGTTTGAGTGAGCGGTCAGGTGCGTTGCCATCAAACAGCCTGCCCTTTGTCTGCAGACACATGTAATCTGGGCTGTTATTTGATACTGTGTGTCATTTCCATGTTTGCCTAGCGCAGACAATCAGTTTGAACTCCCAACTAATTCCTGATCTTTCAATTAGACAAATTGCTTTCATACCAGGAGAGATGAACTTTGCACCTGCCTCTTTTCCAGTACACAGGGTAAGTCAGCAGGCACAAGACATTAAAACAACGTTGAAATCTCGTTGAATTAGTTCCTGACGTTGAGCAACTCAGACATAACGTTTAAACAACATGCTTTTTAATGACGTCTAATCAATGTTGGGTTCTGACGTTAATTTGACCATTGAATTTCGGTCACCAATATTTTACAACACAAAAGTAACGTTGACATAACGTGCTTTTGTGACGTTTATTCAATGACAGGTTGTGATGTTGATTTGACCTTTGAAATTCGGTCATTTCCCAACCAACGACGTGGATGCAATGCTAGACATCACCGTTTTTTTTAAATTTACAAATACAAACTATTTACACAACGTTGTATTTTAGTCATTTTTAAAGGACATGTATGTATAATCCACGTTCTATCAATGTCTCGTGCCTGCTGGAAAGGCTCACACAAACACTTGCACATTCAAGTACTAGCGACTTTTAGAATGTGTGTTTTTTTTTTTCTTTTTATATCCGCAAATCGGGAGGTAAAAAAATAAACAGCGCTATCATTCAATACAGTTGTCTTGGTACTCAGACATTAATTATGAAAGGAAACTGAAAACCATGACCATCAACCTTTTTTTCCCCCAAACATAAATCCATTATGTTTTACACATTTGCCAATATTTTACATTTATTTCTAGAAATAGCTCTAGTTGATTAGTTAATTCTAATCATTGACTTAACATAATTTTAATTTCAGCATTAATTATAGTATTTATAAAATAACTATTTTCAAATACAATATTTTTCTTTTCTCCACACAGAAAATCTTAAGTAAAGGTTTTGCAACAGGCTCTGGATACTTAATTTAAGAATTGCAAGTTGAATAATTATTGTTCTCAGAATAAAATACTTATTTATAGCTTAAAAGTCCTACTAATTTCTAGATATAACAATTAATTTAGGATGTCTTATCAAGTAAAATTATTTAGCTGCATCGACAGATCATTTAATTAGTTTTTAGTATTTTTTCCCCAAAAATCTAGCCCTTTTTTTATCTTATAATGTGTCAGGGTTTTTTTTGCAGTGTACACATAAGACTTATAGGCAGACTTTGATGCCTTAGAGGAAAGTTGTTTACTTTATTCTTATGCATCAACTTTGTATAGTGATTATAATCTGCAATTAGTTATTTTTTCTGAATAAACTCCTTTGTGACCGATTTTAAATGACTGTAATCATTATTGTGCAAAGACTGTTGAAAACGTTTTACCCGCCTGCCAATAATCAACCTGTTTCGGCTTTTTAAATAATTACCTTGCCATCGCCTCAAAGGTGGCGGCTAAAACAATAAGGAAACTGCTGATTCGACTTCATAATAACACAGAGAGCGACGTTCCTCGACTGTTCTGGCGTGATTGACAAGGAGTGAAGGGGAGAGAAATTTGACCCTGCAGTCATTTGCTTCCAATCATGTGAAATGGCATCCTGAAAGAGGAGAAGCAAGTCTGGAAGTGTAAATATACTCTGCCTTCATTAGATTAACATACACTTTGCACACACACACACACACACACACACACACACACACACACACACACACATACACACACACACACACGCCACATACGTGCACGTTATCTCCTATTATTAGCAGGGACTCGGATTTACACATGCCCTGCAGCCTTCCTCGTGTTTGGCTCTCTAAGGCGTGTTTACATTGGATGCTATTTTTCTCTACAAACTTAATAAAAGCTGGTTATTTATTGGGTCGGATTATTGGACACGACTGAGCTCAGCTGTAAAAGTTTCGAGTGAAAACAGCTGTGGCTGAAATTGAATTACACTAAGTGAGTAATGTGAAAAGCAAGGGCAGTTTAACAGTTATTAAGTGCTCTTCTAGAGACCAATCAAACAGGCGTTCTCCAGGATACGCAAAGTATTCCACTGCCGCCTCCTACACTATCTCTCGGAGTTACTCACTGGTTGGCAACTTCAAAATGCTCATTGTGGATTCATAGAACTTCACATCAGCTTGTTGCATGGTGCATTCACACCCCAGTGTCAGTAGGCTTGGTGTGTGTGTCTGTAGAGAAGTGCCTTGGCATGTGCTCCCTGACAGGCCTCTGTCTTACAAGAGCAGAGGTTAAATGATTATAGGACCAACGGCTTAAACATGTGGCATGGCACCTGGCCTGCATGTGTGTGCGTGTATGTGTGTGTGTGCGTGAAAGAAAGAGAGAGAGGCCCGAGAGAAAGTTTTCCACCACTAGACATCTGCAGCCTTGCATGAAGTCATTTATCAGCTAAAGTGTTAATGACCTGAAACTTTTCAGCCAGTCTGTTTGCACCTTTTTCTTCCTCATTTCTGTGGAGCTACAACACCTTGAAGGCCTACTGAAACCCACTACTACCCGCCACGCTGTCTGATAGTTTTTATATCAATGATGAAATATTAACATTGCAACACATGCCAATACGGCCTTTTTAGTTTACTAAATGGCAATTTTAAATTTCCCGGGAGTTTCTTCTTGAAAACGTCGTGTAATGATGACGTGTACGGACTGTTAGGAAATATGAGCGCTGCGCACACACACAGCTAAAAGTCGTGTGCTTTAACCGCATAATTACACAGTATTTTAGACATCTGTGTTGCTGAATCTTTTGCAATTTGTTCGATTAATATTGGAGAAGTCAAAGTAGAAATATGGAGTTGGGAAGCTTTAGCCTTTAGCCACACAAACACACGGTGATTCCTTGTTTAAAATTCCCGGAGGTGAAACTTTACTATGGATCACATCGGTCAAGCGAACATGGATCCCGACCGAATGTCAACCAGCAGGTTTTGGTGAGAAAATTGTGGTAAAAAGTCGCTTCTAAACGGAGATCAGCTGAGCTTGCGCCGTCCATAAAGCTGCCGTCGACTTCCCTGAGACACTGGCGTCAAGACACTCGTGGAAACACACCTACGACTATCAGGTACTGTTAAACTCACTAAAACACTAGCAACACAATAGAATGATAAGGGATTTCCCAGAATTCTTCTAGTAAATGTGTCTAAAAACAACTGAATCCGTCCCAATGCAATCGCGTTTTTTTTTTTCTAGTCCATCGCTATCAATATCCTCAAACACGAATCTTTCATCCTCGCTCAAATTCATGGGGAAATTGTCGTTTTCTCGGTCCGAATAGCTCTTTTTGTTGGAGGCTCCCAGTAAAAACAATGTGAATATGTGAGAAGCCATCAACATGTGACGTCATTGTCTGCAAATTCCGGTAAAGGCAGGGCTTTTCTGTTAGCGACCAAAAGTTGCGAATTTTATCGTGGATGTTTCTTTGCTAAATCCTTTCAGCAAAAATATGGCAATATCGCGAAATGATCAAGTATGACACATAGAATAGACCTCCTATCCCCGTTCCAATAAGAAAATCTCATTTCAGTAGGCCTTTAAGCAAAAATAGGCTCTTTTCTTCAGCCCCAGTTTAATTTCCACACTCCCAAAAATAAATTCAATCAATCAATCAATGTTTACTTATATAGCCCTAAATCACTAGTGTCTCAAAGGGCTGCACAACCACCACGACATCCTCGGTAGGCCAACATAAGGGCAAGGAAAACTCACACCCAGTGGGACATCGGTGACAATAATGACCCAGTGGGACGTCGGTGACAATGATGACTATGAGAACCTTAGAGAGGAGGAAAGCAATGGATGTCGAGCGGGTCTAACATGATACTGTGAAAGTTCAATCCACAATGGATCCAACACAGTCGCGAGAGTCCAGTCCAAAGCGGATCCAACACAGCAGCGAGAGTCCCGTTCACAGCGGAGCCAGCAGGAAACCATCCCAAGCGGAGGCGGATCAGCAGCGCAGAGATGTCCCCAGCCGATACACAGGCGAGCAGTACATGGCCACCGGATCGGACCGGACCCCCTCCACAAGGGAGAGTGGGACATAGAAGAAAAAGAAAAGAAACGGCAGATCAACTGGTCTAAAAAGGGAGTCTATTTAAAGGCTAGAGTATACAAATGAGTTTTAAGGTGAGACTTAAATGCTTCTACTGAGGTGGCATCTCGAACTGTTACCGGGAGGGCATTCCAGAGTACTGGAGCCCGAACGGAAAACGCTCTATAGCCCGCAGACTTTTTTTGGGCTTTGGGAATCACTAACAAGCCGGAGTCCTTTGAACGCAGATTTCTTGCCGGGACATATGGTGCAATACAGTCGGCAAGATAGGATGGAGCTAGACCGTGTAGTATTTTATACGTAAGTAGTAAAACCTTAAAGTCACATCTTAAGTACACAGGAAGCCAGTGCAGGTGAGCCAGTACAGGCGTAATGTGATCAAACTTTCTTGTTCTTGTCAAAAGTCTAGCAGCCGCATTTTGTACCAACTGTAATCTTTTCAAAGTAATGCCAACATCTGAAAATGTGCTCATCTCACAAACGGAATTGAGTTGGAAGAGATATTCTTTTTTTCTATTACTGTCAAACATTTGAATCAGAATAATCACACGGTTGCAGTGGATTCATTTAGATCAGGGATGTCAAAGTCAAGGCCTGCAAATGAATTATCTATGGCCCCCGGGATGATATTTGATTAGTATTAGATTCAGCCACAAATACTCCGTCAATGTTGGCTCTAGGAATGGTCAAAAAGGGGTCCATCAAGTCATAAAAATGGGGTCCCACAGTAAATTTTTGGGGTCCCACTTTTTTGTAAGCATTTTGAAAACAAATGATAAATGTATGCATTCCTGTTATAGCTCACATTCTATATTGTTTTGGAAAAAGGTTGTCATAAATGTTACTTAATTCATAAAAAAAATAATAATACAAAAGAAAACATATTTTTTATGCATATGTAAATTTATTCAGTTATAAACCTTAATTCACTTTCTTCTTTCCTTCATGGATCTAAACTTCACCACGGCCGGTATTTTTTTCTATATTTTACTGTTACATTTTCAGAATGTGTTTGTTCTATTTTTGGCCAAAGCAAGACAAAGAAAACAATCTGAAGTTGTCTTTATTTTTTAGTTTTAATGCCATGAGTCCGTCCCTCTTGTGCACAGATTTTCCTCTATGTGGCCCCTGAGCTAAAATTAGTTTTACACCCCTGATTTAGATGAATCTTGATTAAATATAACTCATTTTTAAATCTACGTTAATCAGGTTTCATTTTCAATGAGAAAAGTGTTCATTACTTTTAACATCATGTCCATGTTTTTGGAAACAGTTTTCCACATTAAAGTGGACGGGTTACTCTCTTTCTCATTAAGATTTAAAAGTCATTCCTGCAGAGTATACATAACACTTTATGTCGCTTGACTCTTCTGTCATGTTTTATTTTGTTTGCATCCGGATGACCAAGAGGCAGTTTAGTTTCTTCAATTTTGACTTGTGTGTGGTTCTGAAGCCAGTTTAACTGCCCATTTGTACAAGGCATGGAAAAACTGCGCAACAAGCGTTGCCATTTTCAGGGAGTCGCTCTGCACTTCAGATGGATTGATTAATAACGATGATGGATTAAACTGCAATAAAGCATTAATTTTGACAACCCTACATCTTTTCACTTCTGTCAAAGGAAAATGTAATATCCTTGCACTTATCATTTTATATTAACCCAAAAGTGTTAATGTTTCTTGTACACTATAATAAATCCATCCATCCATCCATTTTCTACCGCTTATTCCCTTTCGGGGTCGCGGGGGGCGCTGGCGCCTATCTCAGCTACAATCGGGCGGAAGGCGGGGTACACCCTGGACAGGTCGCCACCTCATCGCAGGTCCAACACAGATAGACAGACAACATCCACACTCACATTCACACACTAGGGCCAATTTTAGTGTTGCCAATCAGCCTATCCCCAGGTGCATGTCTTTGGAAGTGGGAGGAAGCCGGAGTACCCGGAGGGAACCCACGCAGTCACAGGGAGAACATGCAAACTCCACACAGAAAGATCCCGAGCCTGGATTTGAACCCAGGACTGCAGGACCTTCGTATTGTGAGGCAGACGCACTAACCCCTCTCCCACCGTGAAGCCCACTATAATAAATCAATTTCTTCAAAATGCCACTTCCGTTTAAAAATGCAATACTCATTTTGTAGCATGTTTTAATTCAGTGGGATAGAATGTGAGGAAGTTATCTATTTGAAAAGGGTAGGGTTTTATAATTGACAATCACAGATTAGTTACACTACAACTCGAAGGACCAGGTTTCCATTGATTACAGCAGTAGTTCTCAAATGGGGGTACGCGTACCCCTGGGGGTACTTGAAGGTATACCAAGGGGTACGTGAGATTTTTTTTTAAATACTCTAAAAATAGCAACAATTAAAAAATCCTTTATAAATATATTTATTGAATAATAATTCAACAATATATGAATGTAAGTTCATGAACTGTGAAAAGAAATGCAAAAATTCAGAGTTGACAGCTAGATTTTTTGTGGACATGTTCCATAAATATTGATGTTAAAGATTTATATTTTTGTGAAGAAATGTTTAGAATTAAGTTCATGAATCCAGATGGATCTCTTTTACAATCCCCAAAGAGGGCACTTAAAGTTGATGATTATTTCTGTGTAGAAATCTTTATTTATAATTGAATCACTTGTTTATTTTTCAACAAGTTTTTAGTTATTTGTTTATCTTTCTTTCCAAATAGTTCAAGAAAGACCACTACAAATGAGCAATATTTTGCACTGTTGTACAATTTAATAAATCAGAAACTGATGACATAGTGCTATATTTTACTTCTTTATGTCTTTTTTTCAAACAAAAATGCTTTGCTCTGATTAGGGGGTAGTTGAATTAAAAAAAATGTTCACAGGGGGTACATCACTGAAAAAGGTTGAGAACCACTGGACTACAGTGACACCCTCGTAATAAACAAGTAATAAATAGTCCAAACCCACCTGCTTCCTATGTGAAGACTTAATGAGAAAACACTTATACAACTAGGAACATGTAAAACTTATTATTATGTTTCATTTCCAAGAGATTTTCTGCATTCATTATTTTCATCAAATGTAAAGTTGAGGTTACTTAATTAAACTGAATGACAAGTAGACATTTTCAGTCAATGTGGCTAATGTTTACAAAATAATAGTTTAACTTGGTATATTTTTTTTAAATCATAAAACAACAATGTACAGTATTTAACTCTCGGTGGGTATTTGATTTGAATTATTTTCAAAGCCGATCAGGACTTAACTGTAGGTTTTTGAAGCGCAAAGAACTTTTTGGATTTTTCTTGTTGAAAATGTTCAATACATTTTAGTACATATGAAATTGTTTCTTTTAAAAAAAAATATGGATCTTTTTGAAAGCTGTCTGATTAGATAATGTCACAGGTTTAAAATTGTCACATGAAACATGTTATGCACAACTGTGACATCATTTAATCAAAATGACTTCAAATGGTTGAAATAAATAAAAAACAACAATACATTACAATGTATGGTATTTTTGTTTAGGGCAGAAGTTAATTGAGAGATTTTCGAAAAGAAAATTTGACTCAAAAATGATTGTTGTTTTGCCCTTTACAAACTGAAGGACTTACTGTATGTCCTGTTTGGCTTTGGGATCTTGTTGAATAACTGCCAATGTATCTTACACCTAAGAAATAATTTGACTATTACATTTTAAAATATAACAATGAAATACCTTTTTTTTTTTTTAGAAAAAATATTGTATAATGGAAACTAAAAAAATGGTGACTAAAAATAAAGTGAAACTTTTCTGAAAGGACAAAAAAGTCAGCCTTTGTCCTTTGAGGGTTAATTAGTGGTGATAACATGGGCTCTACCTTATTTTTTTCACAGTGTATTTCAATTTTAAAAATAATAATCTCCCAGTCTTACTTTATAAATTGAGAAAACATAGCAGCGTTCCTAAATTTACTTAAAACATCATAGTCACTTCATATTGAAGAAATTTTATTTAATGACTGATTAAATGAAAATAAAATTTTGATGAATATTTCTTCATTATTATGATTGGTGCAAAGAGGTGGCGACTTGTCCAAGGTGTAGCCCGCCTTCCACCATAATAATAATAATAATAATAATGGATGTCTGCCTCACAATACGAAGTTCCTGCAGTCCTGGGTTCAAATCCAGGCTCGGGATCTTTCTGTGTGGAGTTTGCATGTTCTCCCCGTGAATGCGTGGGTTCCCCCCGGGTACTCCGGCTTCCTCCCACTTCCAAAGACATGCACCTGGGGATAGGTTGATTGGCAACACTAAATTGGCCCTAGTGTGTGAATGTGAGTGTGAATGTTGTCTGTCTATCTGTGTTGGCCCTGCGATGAGGTGGCGACTTGTCCAGGGTGTACCCTGCCTTCCGCCCGATTGTAGCTGAGATAGGCGCCAGCGCCCCCCGCGACCCCGAAAGGGAATAAGCGGTAGAAAATGGATGGATGGATGGATAATAATGGATTAGATTTATATTGCGCTTTTCTATTACTAGATACTCAAAGCGCTCACACAGAAGTGGGAACCCATCATTCATTCACACCTGGTGGTGGTAAGCTACATCTGTAGCTACAGCTGCCCTGGGGTAGACTGATGGAAGGGTGGCTGCCAGTTTGCGCCTATACGGCCCCTTCGACCACCACCTATCATTCATCCATCATTCATTCACCAGTGTGAGCGGCACCGGGGACAAAGGGTGAAGTGTCCTGCCCAAGGACACAACGGAAGCGATTTGCATGTCAATAGGTGGGAAGCGAACCTGCAACCCTCAGGTTTCTGGCACGGCCGCTCTACCCACTACGCCATGCCGCCCAGCAGCTGAGATAGGCTCCAGGCACCCCCTGCGACCCCGAGAGGGACAAGCGGTAGACAATGGATGAAGGGATGGATTAATCATTGCAAAATGTTGGTGCCTGTGGTTTTGTTCAGTCATTAGTTTTCTCTAATCTGCATTTCAGCACAAAGCAGATGGAACACGCTGTCAGCACTGGTCTTGAACCATCTAACACAGAAAACACTCTGACCTAGACTGTCAATGCAGGGTCACTCCCCCTAACAGAAAATGCATGTGCTAATTCCTTACATTGCTTGTGTGTGTGTGTGTGTGTGTGTGTGTGTGTGAGAGTGTGTGTGTGTGTGTGTTTTAGAACGGCAGACAAGGTACCTGCATGGTTTTATTTAATCCAAACCCCATAAATCAAGTCTTCTGGAAGAAGACATGAGATATTCATTTGGCCTATCTCCTCGAGAAAGATAAATCCCTTATCCCTCTTTGTGCTTCCTGTGTATGACAGGTTATATCACTCCGGGAACAGATACACAAAAAGATGAGAGGAAGATTGAATAAGGACTGACGCACTGTGGGTGATGTATCCGATGGCAGGTGAGGGGATGGGGTGAAGGTATACGTGGTGGCAAAAAAAAAAAAGAAAAAATGATTTAATGCTGGTGGAGACTCCTGTCCTTTCCTCCCTGGCCCAGCGCTTTCATGTTAGCCCAGGGTCGACCTGCCTGCTATCCCAGATGGTGCTGTCTGTCTGGACTGCCCTCTACAGGATGTGCCCATCACACCCCCACCACTATAGACATACACTAATTGATTTCAGGGGGATGGTCCTCTCTCTCAATCTTTCTCTTCTGTTTCATACCAACACACAAGACAGCCTGCCAACAGCCAGGGCCGTCACCTCTTACACACACACGCACACCCACACGCACACACACACACACACACACAGTAATACATACACACTTGGGGCTGGGCGCTGTCAACGCTAATTCAATTTGAGACGCAGGAGTGTGACTAACAGCAGACCCGCTGAGTGCTTTACCATATGCACCACACAGGCACACACAAATCACTACTATCACCATTCAACTGGTGTGATAATAATGTCATTCACGTCAAATTATGCTCTGCCGGTTTCACTCTTTTAAAAAAAAAAAAAAAAAAAAAAACCTTCCTTTTGATAGTTATTCAATTATTCCAGACCTACTATAAATGGCTGGGTTTCTATTTTGGAGTTTCTGTTGGATTTCAAGAGTATATGCAACTTTTTTCTATCAAAAAGGCGTGTTAATATTTACAACAAAAATGCTAATGTGCCTAATCAAGAACTAAATGTTTTTATTACACATACAGTCGTGGTCAAAATGTACATACACTTGTAAAGAACATAATGTCATGGCTGTCTTGAGTTTCCAATCATTTCTACAACTTGCATTTTTTTGTGATGGTGTGATTGGAGCACATATTTGTTGGTCACAAAAAACATTCATGAAGTTTGGTTCTTTTATGAATTTATTATGGGTCTACTGAAAATGTGAACAAATCTGCTGGGTCAAAAGTATACGTACAGCAATGTTAAAGGCCTACTGAAACACACTACTACCCACCACGCAGTCTGATAGTTTATATATCAATGATGAAATATTAACATTGCAACACGTGCCAATACGGCCTTTTTAGTTTACTAAATTGCAATTTTAAATTTCCTGCGAAGTGTCGTGTTAAAAACGTTGCGGTATGATGACGCGTGCGTTTGACGTTTCGGGTTGTAGCGGACATGATTTTCCAGCTTGATCCAAGCTATAAGTAGTCTGCTTTAATTACATAATTACACAGTATTCTGGACATCTGTGCTGCTGAATCTTTTGCAAATTCTTCAATTAATAATGGAGAATTCAAAGTAGAAAGATGGAGGTGGGAAGCTTTTAGCCTTCAGCCACAAGAACAAAGCCGGTGTTTCCTTGTTTAAAATTCTCGAAGATGGAGCTTTACTATGGATCAGAGCGGTCAAGCAAACATGGATCCCGAAGGCAGTTTTCGGTGACAAAATTGTGGTAATAAGTCACCTCTTACCGGAGACATCAGCAGAGCTTCTGTCCTGCTGCAGCTGCCGTGACTTCCCTCAGAGACTCTGGCGTCAAGACAGCCGTGGCCACACCGCTCCGACTTTCAGGTACTATTTAATCTCACTAAAACACTTGCAACACAATAGGCAGATAAGGGATTTTCCAGAAATATCCTAGTAAATGTGTCTAATAACATCTGAATCGCTCCCACTGCAATCGCCTTTATTTTTCTTCTAGTCCTTCACGCTAATTTCCTCATCCACAAATCTTTCATCCTCGCTCAAATTAATGGGGAAATTGTCGCTTTATCGGTCCGAATAGCTCTAGCTGCTGCTGGCTATGACTGTAAACAATGTGAGGAGCCCTACAACCCGTGACGTCACGCGAACATTGTCTGCTACTTCCGGTAAAGGCAAGGCTTTTTTATTAGCAACCAAAAGTTGCGAACTTTATCGTCAATGTTCTCTACTAAATCCTTTCAGCAAAAATATGGCAATATCGCAAAATGATCAAGTATGACACATAGAATGGACCTGCTATCCCTGTTTAAATAAGAACATTTCATTTCAGTAGGCCTTTAATATTTGGTTAAAGTAAAGTACCAATGATTGTCACACACATACTAGATGTGGCGGAATTATTCTCTGCATTTGACCCATCACCCTTGATCACCCCCTGGGAGGTGAAGGGAGCAGTGGGCAGCAGCGGTGCCGCGCCCGGGAATAATTTTTGGTGATTTAACTCCCAATTCCAACCCTTAATGCTGAGTGCCAAGCAAGGAGGTTACATGTCCCTTGGCAAGTTTCACTGCAAATAGGGCGCTTTTGGTAGCCATCCACAAGGTTCTGGTTTAATTTTTGACCACTCCTCTTAAAAAATTGGTGCAGTTTAGCTAAATTTGTTAGTTTTCTGACGTTTTGTTCAGCATTGTCCACACGTTTAAGTCAGGACTTTGGGAAGGCTATTCTAAAACCTTAATTCAAGCCTGATTTAGCCATTCCTTTACCCCCTTTGACGTATGTTTGGGGTCATTGTCCTGTTGGAGCACCCAAAAGCGCCCAAGACCCAACTTCCGGGCTGATGATTTTAGGTTGTCCTTAAGAATTTGGCGGTAATCCTCCTTTTTCATTATCCCATTTACTCTCTGTAAAATACCAGTTCCATTGGCAGCAAAACAGGCCTATAGCATAATACTACCACCACCATGCTTGACGGTAGAAATTGTGCTCCTTTTCTCCTCCAAACATATTGCTGGGTATTGTGGCCAAACAGCTAAATTTTTGTTTCATCTGACATCACATGGACAAAAATAAGACATTCTGGAGGAAAGTTCTGTAGTCAGATATTGGCGCCTTAAGTATTGGCCAATACGGATAATGATCCGATACGATATCAGCACAAATCAAGGCACATAACTTTTTTTATTTTGTTGTGTGGGATGTTAGAAAAAGGTTTGATCAAGTGATGTGTCAAACTGAGAACAATGTTAAGTATTAAAAACATGAACCAATTCATTAACTGGAACTCTGGGATGAACTTTTGCTGTCTTTATGTTGAAGTGGAGTGGTAATGTTTTTTTTTGTTTTTTTTCCGCCAACACCGAGCGGCCACAATAATCCGTGGAGTGCATTACTCTTATGGCCCAGTTGAATGACGGACATGTTTGTTACTGGATACGTTCTAATAAGCTTCTGCCATGGACACTGTGTATGTAAAGTATGTGTAAATAATATGCAATATAACTACTAGGTAATTACAGTATTTATATTAAAAAATGTGGTGTTTAAGACTGCAATGTTGTTCAGTTAAGGACACTAATTACGTATGTCCAGCTTGTGTGCTATTGTGTGCTTAGCTGCTGTGTAGCTACTAGGTTCTGGTATCCTATATTCTACCATGTTTACCGTCTGTCCCGCTTTGCCCAAATAAACAGGTCAGAGATTCTTTAACAGATTTTGGATGCTAGACGTTATTACCCGATACATGTGTTTTTGCTGATGTCAATATTGTATCCAGACACCCCTACTTATCATCAAGCATTCTCAGTTAATATTTGATACTTCACTCTTTCGAATATTTATTCCTGAAGAAAAGTCCAGTGAGTGTATTTCCTAATTAGATCAGTCCAGATACTGAAATTCCTGAAAATTTGTAGGTATTTAGTAAGCAATGTCAGCCATTTAATGAGCAAGTTAATGTTTGTAAAACACAAACATAAGGGCCCATGTGAACATAACACAACACATAACTGGGACAAGTTAAACCGATGACAGTTGTGGCTCTACATTTGGGATAGATCACCAGGCAGTGAGTCATTTGTTTAATTTAGCTCCAGGCCACGGTTCTCTGCGTTAACTCATGATAATGCAATACAGATTAAGGAAATGTGCAACACATGTTTTGGTCTGATTTGGACACTCTCGATGCTTCCATAAAGACTAAAAAGTGGACATTAATGGCTTGTTTCTCCACATGAGCTATTTGAGCGGATGAGGGGTTGAGGTGACGGTCAAGTAGGGGGTTAAAAGTGGGAATAAAGGGAAGGGGTAGCAAGATCAGGTGTGTGTTATATGTCGAAGACGTGTTGGATCTTAATGAAGCATGCTCTGAAAAACAAGGAAGGACGGGGCCAGCTGTAGTGGCGCGTGTGTAAACGTGCACGAGACAGTAAACCTGATTAAAAGCATTAACACAACTGACAGGAAGCGGTGGTCAAAAGGTGAAAGGAAAATGGGGAAACCTTTGAGCTGAAACGATTGGACACACACTTGTAAGAAGCAGCGTTGGCAGCCGATTGGTCACACATGCTCGTCGATACCCTAGTAGAACCAATCAGCTCAGCTTCCTGTGTTTGACCTGACCTTTCACACATAGTAATTGAATATTTCAAATTGAAGGCCGGACGGAAAACGATAGAAATGAGGGCCTGTCCTACCTGAACACATGGAAGGCAAAGCACCACACCAAGCTTTATTGCAATGAGATGAGTAATGTTTTAAAATATTGTATGAATGTTCTCCTATACTAAAAGTTGCACAAACAATTGTATTGGAGTATCAAATATATGTAAACTATTGAGACAGTTTGTTGCTACGAATTAATAATGTCTCAGAAGAACACTGAAAAATTAATGCCAAAAAGTGACAACAAATTACCCGAAGAAGAAGGGTTACTATTTATTGCTACTAAAAGCAACCAGTATTCCATAATTTCTACTTGTACACCACCAGAAGTCTCCAAAAGTGCGTCGGATCATGACCAGGCTGAAACCACCACTGAAGACGCAAGTTGAAGTGTCAAGATTGGCAAAAAAATACCCGATTTGAGATTTTGCAAATGTTTTATGGGACGATGAAAAGGATCTACCAGCAGAGAATGTGGGGTGTTTAAGAGTGCCAGCATCGTTATGCCAGTCAATACTCTTATAGCCATTAAATTCATAACGACCCACCATTCTTGAGACTTCAAAAAGTGTCATCTGAATGAGACTTAGTGAAAATGTCAAATTTATGGTGAGGGAAGACACTACACGTCAAAATTTTGCCAGCAGTGCTTACTGTTTAAACAAAAGTACACCATGAACTGAAACAGGAAGATTCCATAGATTGAAATTTTAAAAGGGTTATTGAAAAAATGACGGACTATATTAGTGTCTGAATATTTTTGAAAAGCCAACATTTGATGTAATCGTTACTTTTTGTGAAACACACTCTAAAAATTCTAAATAAACCAAAAATATATATTTGTAATGTGTTTGCCTAATACATATGCACACTAAGGGCCTGATCTCCAACTTGTTTGCAGGTATTAGAACATGTAAAACTGATCTATTAAGCTTGTGCACCGAACATTGCATCTCTTTAGTGAGCAAAATAAGGAGCACAACCCATTTAGCGTGTCTGTCTTCATGAATATGCAGAATATATGCTGATCATCAAAACGCCCACAATACTGGGAGGAAAAATAAAAACATACATATTTAGCGCACAAAGTGTGATTTATCAAGAGTGTAACTGTTCCGCTGGACCTGTTCTGTGTCTTTATTTAGTATATGTAATAAATGTATTTAGCACCAAATCCCCACCCCTCCGTGCGTCGGTTGAGGTGGGCGGGATTTCGTGCTAGCGGGGGTGTATAACGTAGCCCGGAAGAGTTAGGGATGCATGGGATTCTGGGTATTTGTTCTGTTGTGTTTATGTTGTGTTACAATGCGGATGTTGTCCCGAAATGGGTTTGTCATTATTGTTTGGTGTGGGTTCACAGTGTGGCGCATATTGGTAAGAGTGCTTAAGTTGCTTATATCGCAACTCTCAGTGTAACCTGTATGGCTGTTGAGTAACTATGCCTTGCAGTCACTGTCATGAATCAACAGAAGCTGTATGCTACATGTGACCGGCTGGCACGCAAATGGCATTGTGCAAAAGCAGGTGCGACGACAAGATTTAGAGGACTGTTAAAGCTTTGCCACCAGGGCACGCCCTTGATATTGTCGACCAGATGAAAATCGGGGAGTGTTGGCCCCGAGTGATTTCTGGGAGAGGCATTAAACTAGGAAAATCTTTCGTGATAATCGGGGGGTTGGAAATTATGCAGCTGAGCCACACTACAGTGATCAAAGAGCCGCATGCGGCTCCAGAGCCGCGGGTTGCCGACAACTGTCCTATATGAAAAAATATATATATTGCAAGAGGCATTTTCCTGCACCTGGAAAGTTCTAACGCATTCTCAAAGTTAGTGCCTGATCCTCTCCTAGAGCCCATCTTAAGTGCACTAAAATGAAAAATTAAAATACTTGTGGTCCTTATGTGTTGCAGCGGTACTCAGTTGTAATACACTTTTTCACCACTTGTGGCAGTAATGACAATCTTAAACAGAAGAAGTCTGGAGCTACAAGTTTAAAATAAACGCAAAAAATATTACTAAAGTGGTAAAGTTGTATCTTTTTTTACTTTAATTTTATTGACAGTGAAACACCGATCCATCCATTTACTACCGCTTGTCCGTTTTGGAGTCGCAAGGGGTGCTAGAGCCTGTCTCAGCTGAAACATATTTATTGTTATTTTGTATTCATTTATTTACTTTAGCACTACGTAGTTTTAATCACTTATTTGTCCCTCCTTATGCAGCATATTTGATTAGTACTTATTTTTATAATCAGCCTGACCTAAGCATAAGGTCTATGTCAGTGGTGTCAAACTCAAATACAGAGTGGGCCAAAATTTAAAATTGAACAAAGCCGCAGGCCGATGTTGAACAAATTAACCCTTTAATAGGGACCCAAACAAGTTTTGCATTGAATATTGACCAAGCAAGGCTTATATAACTATAGTGACATGCAAAATCCAGTTTCAAATAATATTAATTAAAAAATATCAACGGCATATCAAATTAAATAAAAACACAAATTTAAGGCCTTTTTTCGGCGGCGGGTTTGAGTTGGGACGGGGTTTGGTGGTAGCGGAGTTGTATATTGTACCGTCCCGGATGAGTTAGTGATGCAAGGGGTTCTGGGTATTTGTCCGGTTGTGTTTATGTTGTGTTACGGTGAGGATGTTCTCCCGAAATGTGTTTGTCATTCTTGTTTGCTGTGGGTTCACAGTGTGGCGTATATTTGTAACAGTGTTAAAGTTGTTTATACGGCCATCCTCAGTGTGACCTGTATGGCTGTTGACCAAGTATGCATTGCATACACTTGTGTGTGTGTGTATGAGCCGCATATATTATGTGAGTGGGCCGGCACGCTGTTTTTATGGAAGAAAAGCGGACGTGGCCACATGTAGAGAACGCCAAAAGCAGTGCTTTTACGGCCCGCCCTCAATATTATTGGCCGGGTGGATTTAGGATAAAATTTGTGAGGAGCACTGAACTTCGGGAGTCTCCCGGGAAAATTGGGAGGGTTGACGAGTATGAGTATTAGCGGTGAATGTGGTGTTACAGCGGCGGGCCAGCTCAAATATTAATTTGATATTGCCTCAAGGGCCAAATGAAATTACACGGCGGGCCAAATTTGGGCCGCGGGCCAGAGTTTGACAACCATGGGCTATGTGGTAAAAAAAATATATATATATTTGTGATTAACACATGGTTTCATATCATCTGACAAGGTTGTTAACCTGTTAAACTGTAAGTAAGTTAGATGAAGTTAGTGAATATGACAAAAATCAAGAGTAAAATTACTTTTTCAGTGTAAATATTTGAGTGGGTCCCGGGTGCGTCTGTAGTGGAAAGCTCTAGAGTACACATTTGATTCTGGCCTAGTAGCAATCTGCTGTTTTTAAGGACCTTCTGCAAAAAGCTAGTCAAACATCATCTCTATAACAGCACTTTTTAGGAATATGCTGCAAAAATCTGAGTCTGTGAGCCAACAGTTAAATAGCTCAAATTATGAAAACTACAGGACCTATAGTGTAACCTTAAGGAACACCACTAGTATAACTAAAGTAGTTGAACAAATGACTACTGACTGCATCTGAAGTAAACAAGTCACAGCAACACGTGTTACATAAAATATATCCCCAAAATTATTTGTAACTCCCAGACTTAAAGGGGTGCCTTAAAAAAAGCCTCTGTTTTGTAAATCACAAGTTTGGATCCGGAATGTCAATGCAAGAATTTACCAATGTGTTTACAGTGGTCCAAGTTTGCGTATACAAAAAGGAGTGTTTTTAGGAATTTGCTGCAAAATGCTCCCAAATTTTAAACTCAACTCGGTGCCGGTATGTATGATTCCCAGGTCACTAGTTAAATAGCATTGCTATAGAAGTAATACATTAGAAAATAAACATGTTTAAAAATTCAAATAATATTTTAGGTGTTAAAAACCCAGAGCAATATGTAACGTTTTTTCAACGAAGGAAAGTACTGTATGTTTGTATGTGTCGCGTATTTATTTTCAAAGAAAATCGAAACTTTGTAAAAGATTTGAGTGAGTTTATAAGTACTTTTTGAGCTCATTCAACAATAAAGGGATGATATTGATAAATATGGTATGAAAGTTTCATATGGTTAAATTCCTACATTCGCTTGTGCAGAATCACAAGGTCGACCACATGGACGTGACCAGAGACCCGCCGGATCCTTGTCTGTCTGGAAGTTCCCCTGGGAAGCAGAGGGCGGTGTCGATGGCGCCTCACACTTGGTAACAACTCTTAACACTGGCAATCACAGTGGCAAACGCAGACCTGCACAGATGTTTGTAGAGCAGTTGTCTCCACCACAGCAGCACATCCCTGAGTAAACAGAACAATATGCTAGAATCTATTAGCTTTAAAGGGATGGGATTGCTCCTGAGAGCTACACGTGGATAAGTAAATGAAACACTTTACAAATATTTGTGTTTCCTTTTAACTGCTGAGGGACATTTTCCTCTCTGTAATCCAACTCCTGGCCCGGATGATTGACAGCTGGTAGATCACATGGGTCAGTGGAAAATGGGAAGTGTGTTGGGTGTAACTCTGAGGACATTAAAAAAAAAATCATGTGTGCGCACAAACTCCCCACAGGCACCGTAGTCATCAAAGTGCCTGGTAAAAAGGCAAAATGGAGATTTGTGTCAGTTTGGGGGCGATGATGGTGATTGTGGACGCATTTAAGTATGCGCTGATGATAATTAGGAAGGACACACAAAGGGTCAGAGGTGGCTGAGTGTCACTCTGGAGAACTCCCATCATCCACCAGGCCGCGGGTGTGTTCATGTATAGATATTTGTGCCTGCTTTGATAGCACCTGTAATGGCTCCCAGCTGAGTCTCACCTCCCCCCTCCGATCTACTCAACTATGTATGTGTGTAATAAGGCAATGGCATGCGAGCGGCAGAAGGCCGCTTCCTTTACAGGTGACACCTTTGACCTCTCATCTGTTCCCTGTTGACAGAGAGTAAGAGGGGGTAGGGGTCGAATGGAAAAGGGAAGATTTAGGTGGAACCCGGGTTATTGAAAAAGTGCCAAACAAAAATTATAATCAAGCAATTGGCAAAAAGCGCTACTTTAAAAAATAAACCGATTCAGTATAGAGAAGACAAAGTATTCAGACACACTTCTCAATCAATAGGGAGATGCTTCCAACTTTGTGGGCACAGTTCTCACAGTTTCTGTGCACTATATCACAAATGTTTGGATGAGTTTGGTGCAGAAGAACGTGCACAAAGTCATAACCTCGAGCTTATCAAATACCTTTGGGTTGAACTAAAACAATGGCTGTGAGCCAGCTGGCCCTCTTTTAGTTCCAAAGTCAGTAATCACTGAGCTTGTAAAGGTTTTTTTTTTTAAGGATAAATGGCCCAAAATATAACAAAGACAATATATTGTAGAAAGTCTGCAATAGCTGGTAACTAAATGTTCATACATTTTCAATTACTGCATGTACAGAGGCCATGTAGCCAAATACCTATGTCTATATTATATTTATGTAAGTAACTGAGCACGGTAAATACATAGATAGATAGATAGATAGATAGATAGATAGATAGATAGATAGATAGATAGATAGATAGATAGATAGATAGATAGATAGTACTTTATTGATTCCTTCAGGAGAGTTCCTTCAGGAAAATTAAAATTCCAGCAGCAGTGTACAGAGTTGAGATCAATTAAAAAAAAAAAAAAAAAAAAAGTAAAAAGTAAATAATGGGGGTTTAAAAGGAAACAAAATAGAGAAATATTACAAAAAGAATACAAACAATGGGAATAACAATATAACAGTAAAATAAGAATATAACAAGACAAAGTAGGCAGTAGTGACCATGTTATGAAAACGTATTGCACTGTTAATGTTTTGCATCCCCTGTCATCCTAATACCCCCCATCCCCCGTCCCAGAGAGGAGTTGTACAGTCAAATAGTCTGCTTTCAGAAACAAATCAGTCAAGCAATTAAATACAGAACAGTAAACTGTAGTTAGACAGATACAGAGCGACCAAAAGAAAAGAGCCAACTTTGAATAAATATATTAAATTTATTTTTCATCAAAAAGCATAATTTACGACCTTGGTTCAGAAGTTCAGAGCGTATGGGACTGTGCAACATATGGGACTGTGCAAAATCTGAAAGGAATGTATTTGAGTATAATTGACAATTTTGCGTGACATATGCAAGTTTGCCATTTGAAGCATCCATCAATCCATTTTCTACTGCTTGTCTCTTTCGGGGTCAGACACAGGTTTTACCCTGCATTCTGCCCGGGTCGCCGAGCTGACACCTCATCGCAGGGCCAATGCAGATAGACAGACAACATTCACACATTAGTGCCAGTTTAGTGTTGCCAATCAACCTATCCCCTAGTGCATGTCTTTGGAGGTAGGAGGGAGCTGGAGTACCCGGAGGGAACCCATACAGTCACAAGGAAAACATGCAAACCCCACACAGAAAGACCGAGCCCAGGAATCAAAACCCAAGACTTCCGTATTTTTAGGCACAACCACGAACCACACCACCAGCCGCTTTGCCCCTGGACTGTCCCCATTTGAAGAATATTTTGGGAAAAAAAACATTGATTTCATGCAACTAAAACTTTGGTAAACCGTCTTACACAGACTAAAGGTCAGCACATTTCTTGAAATGGTAAGATTTAATTAGTTTCTTCGAATAATTGAGTAATCGGATAAAACACACTTCATAGCCTCGGTGCATACTTAAGGAAAAATTGTTGAAATAAAAAGACATTTTTCTGCTTGCCATAACCTTCATTCTTATATTTGCACGCCACGAGTTACGGATTTTATCGATTTGAATCAAGTACACTCATTAAGCGATTAATCGAAACAACCAAATATAAATCAAAGTGTTTTACTAATCTAAAACAATAATTTATTAAGTCGTACAGTTTATGTAGATGTACCTTAAAGAAGAGACAGGTTGGTGTGCAACATTGTAAAATAAATACGATCAAACCATTAAACTTTGCATACCTGAAACAAATATGTCATTCTGATTAAAATTGAACTTACATGTCCGCAACATAGTCAGAAAAAAACAATCTTAACGGAAAACAAAGTCAATCCAGAGGAGACATCAGCAAAGACATTAGGATGAGTGAGTCCACCTTCCATGAAGGCTGTCAGACGGCAGCAGGTAAGTGACACTAAGAACACCAGCTGTGACATAATAATTCTTACACGTATACTCTGATTGGATGTGCATGGCGAAGAACATGATAGCCGGTAAAAAAGATTTTGACAAACCATGTTATAAAAATGCAGCATGTGTCATCTGTTGTAATGAAGCCAGGGATGAAGCAAGTGATGTAAAGCACGTAGGAAGCTCTCGGTTTGGATTCAAATTGAAATGAAAAAAAATCACAAAAATGTAAACTGTCTAAAGTGGTTTAACATTTGTATTGACAAAGAACTGTACCCACTTTGCCTCATAAGCCCTTCCTTTAAGCAATATGATCAATCAATCAAAGTTTACTTCTACAGTCCTTAATCACAAATGTCACAAAGGGCTGCATGATCTACAACGACATCCTCCACTAAGATCCCACATCAGGGCAAGAAAAAACTCAACCCATTGGGGACAACAAGAAAACTTGGAGGCGACCGTAGATGTGTGAACCCCCACTTGGGTGACCGGTGAAATGGATGCGGAGTGGATACAGTCAATAATGTGAGAGTCCAGTCCATAGTGAGGCCATTAAGGGATCATCTTGTATGGAGACAAGTCAACTGATGCATCGAGCAGTGATCCATCGCAAATCCCAACTTGGAACAGCTAGGGCTTCTTTTGTGAAAGCTGATCTGTGGCCGATTGATAAGTTCTCCACGCAGAAAAGGGGGGCAGAGCAGAAAAGAGAGACGGCAGATCAACAGGTCAAAAAAGGAGCCTATTTAAAAGCAGGGGCGTATAACCGAGTTTTAAGATGGGATATAAATGCTTCTACTGAAGTAGCACCCCGAATAGAAAATGCTTTATAGACCGCAGACATTTCTTTGGCTCAGGGAATCACTAATAAGCTGGAGTTCTTAGAATGCAGATTTCTGGCCGGGATATATGGTTCAGTACAATCAGCAAGATAGGATGGAGCCAAACCATTTAGTATTTTACATTTAAGTAGTAAAACCTTAAAGACCCATTTTAAGTGCACTGGAAGCCAGTGCAGGTGAGCCAGTACAGGCGTAATATGATCAAACTTTCTTGTCCTTATCAAAAGTGTAGTAGCCGCATTTTGTACCAATTGTAATATTTTAATGCTAGACATAGATAGACCTGAAAATAATATGTTACTGTAATCGAGACGAGATGTGAGGAACGCATGAATAATAATCTCAGTGTCGGTTGTGGACAAAATGGGATGAAGTTTTCCGATATTACGGCGATGAAAGAAGGCTGTTTTAGTAACACTCTTAACGTGTGAATTAAATGAGAGAGTTGGGTCGAAGATAACACCGTGATTCTATCCCGAGTCGCTTTATATAATTTTTTTGGGTCAAATGTTAAGTTGGTATTAATAAATAAGTGCCAGTGTTTAGCAGGACCGATAATAAACATTTGCGTTTTCTTAGCGTTAAGATGCAAAAAGTTGCTAAACATCCATTGTTTGATTTCATTTAGACATGCCTCCAGGTGATTGCAATCTGTTGGTCAGCTTTAAGGGCATTTAAAGTTGGGTGTCATCAGCATAACAGTGAAAGTTAACACCGTATTTGGGTTTGATGTCCCCTAGCGGCAGTATATAGATGCTGCAGAGTGCAGGGCCAAGAACCGAACCCTTTCGAACTCCGCATGGTGCCTTAACATTAACATACTCCGAAGTCACATTGTTAAGGGTGACACACGGCATCCTGTCAGTAAGATAGGAGTTAAACCAAGAAAAAGCTAAGTCTGACATACCAATACGTGTTTTGATATGTGCTAATAGAAGGTTGTGATAGAAGTATCAAAAGCAGCGCTGAAATCAAGTAGCGGCAATATGGATGACGTATCAGCATCCATAGTTAGCAATAGATCATTAATCACTCTTGAGAGGGCAGTCTTAGTAGGGTTATTTGCACTGAAACCAGACTGAAAGGGTTGACGAAGATCGCGAGATGCTAAGTGTTCATTAAGCAACATTTTTTTTGAGGATTTTTGAGATAAAGGGAAGGTGGTACACCGGGCGTTAGTTTATCATGAGGTCAGAATCAAGGTTAGGTCTTTTGAGCAGGTGACTAACCACTGTTTTGAATTCTAAGGGAAGAGTACCAGAGGAAAGTGATAAGTTAATAATATTTAGCACTGATGCTCCTAATATTGCTGCGATGAGATAGCGACTTGTCCAGGGTGTACGCCGCCTTCCGCCCGATTGTAGCTGAGATAGGCGCCAGCGCCCCCCGCGATCCCAAAAGGGAATAAGCGGTTGAAAATGGATGGATGGATGGATGGGCTCCTAATATTTCCATAGCTCCTTTATATTTTTTCCAAACATGTTATTTGTTTTGTCCCATTTACGAAACGCAGGAGTTCCTCTGTTATTAGAGCCGCCGTACACACATTCATATCTGCGTTAATAGAACCCAATTGAAGCTGGGAAAGACTATCTTTAATCTTCTTTTTAATGAGTTTAGTTTAATAAATGTCTTAGTAAAGAATTGCATAAAGTTAACATACCAGTGATAGTCACACACACACTAGGTGTGGCGAAATTATTCTCTGCATTTGAAAGTCAAACTGAAATAAAAATTCACAAAAATGTAAATTGTCTAAAACAGTTTAACAATTTTCTTGAGAAAGAAGAGCACTCACCTTGTCTCATGAGCTCTTTCTTTAAGCAAATTGTCACAAACATTGAAGGCATGTAGATTATATAGTTAACAACTCAATGTTGTGTAATAAATTTACACTACGCAGGAACCTAAAAACCTGCATAAGGATTTTGACAATCGAAAACATTTTTTACATTTGTCTCATAAGTGACATGTAGAGACATGTTGGAAATAAACATTATTGTATGTACAGTATGTCACCCAAGTGAACACACCCCTTACATGTCAGCAACTATTTATTTAAAATAGTCAGTGTATAGCTTGTGTGCACCAAGGTTGTCACGATACCAGAATGTCAGTAGTCCATACCGATACCTGTGAATTTCCACCATCTTTAATACTTACTTGATACTACAATACAAAAAAATACTTATGTTCTTTTAAATTCACTACTGTACAAGTCAACTGTAAGCCAAACTCCATCCACAATAAATACGGGCGTGCTTTAATAAGTGGCACTGCCAAATCTAGTATAAACCAGAGTGAAATTAAAAATATATGCAAATACACATCCATAAATGATTGCATAGTAGTAAATAAACATCCTTATGCAAACCCCGTTTCCATATGAGTTGGGAAATTGTGTTGGATTTAAATATAAACAGAATACAATGATTTGCAAATCCTTTTCAACCCATATTCAGTTGAATGCACTACAAAGACAAGATATTTGATGTTCAAACTCATAAACTTTGTTTTTTTTTTGCAAATAATAATTAACTTACAATTTCAAGGCTGCAACACGTGCCAAAGTAGTTGGGAAAGGGCATGTTCACCACTGTGTTACATCACTTTTTCTTTTAACCACACTCAATAAACGTTTGGGAACAGAGTAAAGTAATTGTTGAAGCTTTGAAAGTGGAATTCTTTCCCATTCTTGTTTTATGTAGAGCTTCAGTCGTTCAACAGTCGGGGGTCTCCGCTGTTGTATTTTACGCTTCATAATGCGCCACACATTTTCGAGGGGAGACAGGTCTGGACTGCAAGCGGGCCAGGAAAGTACCCGCACTCTTTTACTACGAAACCACGCTGTTGTAACACGTGGCTTGGCATTGTCTTGCTGAAATAAGCAGGGGCATCCATGATAACGTTGCTTGGATGAGAACATATGTTGCTCCAAAACCTGTGTGGACCTTGCAGTATTAATGGTGCCTTCACAGATGTGTAATTTACCCATGCCTTGGGCACTAATACACCCCCATACCATCACAGACGCCAGCTTTTGAACTTTGCACCTATAACAGTACAGATGGTTGTTTTCCTATTTGTTCCGGAGGACACCACGTCCACAGTTTCCAAATATAATTTGAAATGTGGACTCGTTAGACCACAGAACACCTTTCCACTTTTTATCAGTCCATTTTAGATGAGCTTGGGCCCAGCCAAGCCAGCGGCGTTCCTTGGTGTTGTTGATAAATGGGTTTAGCTTTGCATAGCAGTTTTAACTTGCACTTAGAGATGTAGCGACCAACTTTAGTTACTGACAGTGGTTTTATGAAGTGTTCCTGAGCCCATGTGGTGATATTCTTTAAACACTGATGTCGGTTTTTGATGCAGTACCGCCTGAGGGATCCAAAGTCTGTACTATCAGCGCTTACGTGCAGTATTTTCTCCAGATTCTCTTAACTTTTTGATGATTTTACGGACCGTAGATAGTGAAATCTCTAAATTCCTTGCAATAGCTCGTTGAGAAATGTTGTTCTTAAACTGTTCGACAATTTGCTTACAAAGTGGTGACCCTCGCCCCATCCTTGTTCGTGAATTACTTAGTATTTCATGGAAGCTGTTTTTATACCCAATCATGGCACCACATTTTCCCAATTAGCCTGCACACCTGTGTGATGTTCCATATAAGTGTTTGATGAGCATTCCTCAACTTTATCAGTATTTATTGCCACCTTTCCCAACTTCTTTGTCACGTGTTGCTGGCATCAAATTCTAAAGTTAATGATTATTTGCAACAACAAAAAAAAGTTTATCAATTTTAACATCAAATATGTTGTATTTGTAGCATATTCAACTGAATATCGGTTGAGAATGATTTGCAAATCATTGTATTCCATTTATATTTACATCTAACACAATTTCCCAACTCATATGGAAACGGGGTTTGTATATATATCTATATATATATATATATATATATATATATATATATATATAGATATATATACATTATTGTGTCTTCAAAGTGTGCAGGTTTTTTTTTTTTTTTACTAAATTGGGGACTTTTGCCGATGGTATAACCATTCGTGTTTACATGGATCCTTATGGCCTGCGCTGTACATTACTCAAAACCCTTTTGGTTTCAGTCATTTCATTTCCTAACTGTGATTCTCCAGCGACCCCACACGACCCCGAAAGGGACAAGCAGTACAAAATGGATGGATGGATGATATGTAGGGCTTCACGGTGGGCGTCTGTTAGTCTGGTTAGTGCGTCTGCCTCACAGTACGAAGGTCCTGAGTAGTCAGGGTTCAATCCCGGGCTCGGGATCTTTCTGTGTGGAGTTTGCATGTTCTCCCCGTGAATGCGTGGGTTCCCTCCGGGTACTCCGGCTTCCTCCCACTTCCAAAGACATGCACCTGGGGATAGGTTGATTGGCAACACTAAATTGGCCATAGTGTGTGAATGTGAGTGTGAATGTTTGGGGACGGCATGACGCAGTGGAAGAGTGGCCGTGCGCAACCCAAGGGTCCCTGGTTCAAATCCCACCTAGTACCAACCTCGTCACGTCCGTTGTGTCCTGAGCAAGACACTTCACCCTTGCTCCTGATGGGTGCTGGTTGGCGCCTTGCATGGCAGCTCCCTCCATCAGTGTGTGAATGTGTGTGTGAATGGGTAAATGTGGAAGTAGTGTCAAAGCGCTTTGAGTACCTTGAAGGTAGAAAAGCGCTATACAAGTACAACCCATTTAATGTTGTCTATCTGTGCTTTATGACAAATGCTGTCCATTGGAACAACTTAATAAGAATCAAAAGAAAAATAATCAACCATGGATGACAAAAGGGGGCTTCACGGTGGCAGAGGGGTTAGTGCGTCTGCCTCACAATACGAAGTTCCTGCAGTCCTGGGTTAAAATCCAGGCCCGGGATCTTTCTGTGTGGAGTTTGCATGTCCTAAATTGGCCCTAGTGTGTGAATGTGAGTCTGAATGTTGTCTGTCTATTTGTGTTGGCCCTGAGATGAGGTAGCGACTTGTCCAGGGTGTGAACCGCCTTCCGCCCGATTGTAGCTATGATAGGCACCAGCGCCCCCCGCGATCCCAAAGGGAATAAGCGGTTGAAAAATGGATGGATGGATGATTTGTATTGCACTAGTATTCAGTGTCATGTTCACATTTGTCCACTTGGTGTCACTTTTTACTTAATTCTCATTCATCTTACTAAGGAGTCGCGTTTTGTCAAGCCACGATTAATACACGTCCTGTAAAAATGCGTACCTATTTGACATTGATGGTAAAATAGGGCATTGTTACATTTGTGGTTAAACAAATAAAGATGGAACGGTCCTTTTAGGAAGTTAAAAAAGGGGGGGAAAGTGCTGCTCAGTTTGTCAACCCGCCCAAGAAAAAGAACCGGGCTGGGTCACACTGCGTGTGGTAACTTCACACAGTTTATCTTGTAAATAAATACAGTGGTACAGTATAGTCTACATATAGAAACGATAAGTGAGTGAAAGTGTGAAAAACGTGTCTTACACAAGCGAGTTCATCTCGGACGAATGCACCAGCGCCGACTACCACGCATCATTTCCAGTGTATTTATTTACCACCTTTGTACGAGCCAAGATGATACAAGCAAGTGTACTTCCGCTTTAGCTTTAAAATAATGGCTGCAAAGCTTATTTCTCGATTTACTATTTAATAGAGCTGACAAAAGCTCTTTTGAACGGTTTGCAAAAAAAATTACTCACGGTAATAACTGTCATTTGTGAGTCTTTAAATATATTCGGGTAAATTCAAAAACAAAGGCGACCACACGTTGTGAGGAGGAAGGGTAAGTGTACACTCTCGACGAGTCATCGTCTTCGAAGTCAGCCGCCGTCACGATTTTAGCATCGCGTGACCGCGCCTCTGACGTCATGACTGTTCTCCCAAGTAGACAGGCGCGCGTGTCCGAAGCCAACAAGTTCAGCGCGGGCTAAAAATAGTGCGTACCCAGTATCGGTAGGTCTAGTGACGTCATTTAGGCTGTCTTGTGGAAGGAGTAATTTGACAAAAAAAAAAAAAAAAAATACCATTCATCTTAACGTGCATGTCGTGTTTTTTCTCACTTGAGTTTGTGTGACGCACGGAGAATGAAACACACACACACCCATTGTGAGTTTGGGTGAGTGACAAATAAGAACCATTATTGTTATTAAAAATTATATTGTGGTGGAAGGAGGAGGAGGAGGGGGTGTGGGTGGTCGGGTGGGATTAAGGCTGGGTCAAGGAGGGAGCAGCATGGATGACTCATAGCTCCTTATACCCGGCGTGGACACCGGATATAATGTGTGTGTGTTTGTGTGGGCGAGGGAGGATTTTAGTTTAAGTTAGGACAACTAATTAGTTCTACTACAGGCTGGACCCACGCAGCACGTGCTCAAACCTAAACTTTACCACCATGCTGATTCTGTAACGCAGGGGTCACCAACCTTTTTGAAACCAAGAGCTACTTCTTGAGTACTGATTAATGCGAAGGGCTACCAGTTTGATACACACTTAAATAAATGGCCAGAAATAGCCAATTTGCTCAATTTACCTTTAAACTCTATGTTATTATTAATAATTCATGATATTTATCTTCGTGGAAACACTGATCATATCAATGATTTCTCACCAAAAATATATATTTTTGATGACATGTTTTAAATAGGTAAAAATCCAATCTGCACTTTGTTAGAATATGATAAATAAATGGCTAAATGGGTTGTACTTGTATAGCGCTTTTCTACCTTCAAGGTACTCAAAGCGCTTTGACACTACTTCCACATTTACCCATTCACACACACATTCACACACTGATGGAGGGAGCTGTCATGCAAGGCGCCAACCAGCACCCATCAGGAGCAAGGGTGAAGTGTCTTGCTCAGGACACAACGGACATGATGAGGTTAGTTCTAGGTGGGATTTGAACCAGTGACCCTCGGGTTGCGCACGGCCACTCTATAACAAATTGGACCAAACTATATTTCTAACAAAGACAAATTATTATGTCTTCTAGATTTTCCAGAACAGAAATGTTAAAATAAATTCAAAAGACTTTGAAATAAGATTTAAATTTGATTCTACAGATTTTGTAGATTTGCCAGACTAATGTTTTTGAATTTTAATCATAATAAGTTTGAAGAAATATTTCACAAATATTCTTTATCAAAAAAACAGAAGATCAAATGAAGAATTAAATTAAAATATATTTATTATTCTTTACAATTAAAAGAAATACATTTACTTGAACATTGATTTAAATTGTCAGGAAAGAAGAAGAAGGGATTTAAAAGCTAAAAAGGTAAATGTGTGTTTAGAAATCCTAAAATCATTTTTAAGGTTGTATTTTTTCTCAAAAATTGTCTTTCTGAAAGTTATAAGAAGCAAAGTAAAAAAAAAATGAATTTATTCAAACAACTGAAGACCAATTCTTTAAAATATTTTCTTGGATTTTCAAATTCTATTTGAGTTTTGTCTTTTACCATGAATTGATTAACGTGGACCCCAACTTAAACAAGTTGAAAAACTTATTCGGGTGTTACCATTTAGTGGTCAATTGTACGGAATATGTACTGTACTGTGCAATCTACTAATAAAAGTATCAATCAATCAACAAAAAAACTCTCTTAGAATTAAAAATGTCACACAAAGCGAGACCAGCTTGCTAGTAAATAAATATAATTTAAAAAAAATAAAGGCAGCTCACTGGTAAGTGCTGCTATTTGAGCTATTTTTAATACAGGCCAGGGGGCTACTCATCTGGTCCTTACGGGCTACCTGGTGCCCGCGGGCACCGCGTTGGTGACCCCTGATGTAACGATTCTGACATTTTTGGTAACGCCTATTTGACCTCAGAGCACTCTCACAGCCTTCGTCACACATACTGACACACACACACACACACACACACACACACACACACACACACACACACACACACACACACACACATGCACGCACGCAAAATCATAAGTGAATGACGGCAGGTCGCCATGGAAACTGCGTTACGCTCCGGGCGACCGTAGAAGAAAACAAGAGCGGGGTGGGCGGGTGACCGGAGTGGAGACTTGATTTCAGCACCACGCTCCGGCTGGACAGCTCCTGAACCATCACATGTCTTATCAGGGACGGAAGAGCAGCAGCAGCAGCGCGGGTGTGGACGTCCACACAACAGAACCACGACGCCGTCACAGCATCCCAAGACGCGAATCACGGTGGTTCGATCCCGCTGCGAGACCATAGGAGACAGCCAGCCGCGCTGCCTCAGCAACAGGTAAGACCGGTGTGCTTTTTGTCAAGTTGGCTCATTCACTTTCCGCTGTGTCCATGTTCTGATTTATTGTGGAGGTAATCTGAACCAATCCTTATAATAACTGTTATTTCACTCCAGTATGGGGAACATATTCACCATTAATTAGTTGCTTATCAACATGCAAATTAGTAACATATTGGCTCTTAATGTATTGTTATTAACTTATTCTGCATGTCTTTATTATACAACCAGTAAGCCCTTAACTGCAAGTCTTCCCTCAATAACCTCATAATCATTGCTTATTAGTATCCCTAACCCTAAGTCTTATATGTCCAAATAACTCTAAATTAAGTCTGTTATGGGGATAGGTTGATTGGCAACACTAAATTGGCCCTAGTGTGTGAATGTGAGTGTGAATGTTGTCTGTCTATCTGTGTTGGCCCTGCGATGAGGTGGCGACTTGTCCAGGGTGTATGCCGCCTTCCGCCCAATTATAGCTGAGATAGGCGCCAGCGCCCCCCGCGACCCCAGAGGGAATATCCAGCCATCCATTTACTACCGCTTATCCCCTTTTGGGGTCTCGGGGGGCGCTGGCGCCTAACTCAGCTACAATCGGGCGAAAGGCGGGGCACACCCTGAACAAGTCGCCACCTCGTTCCAATGGGAATAAGCAATAGCAAATGGATGGATGGATGTACCACATACCTAAAGTGTTACCCACATTTCACTGATAATATTTAGTATCAAGGCTGACATGAATGGCAGGGTTGAACTATGGAAAACTCCACTTATACTTCCAAATAATGACTTTTGAAACTTACTAATAGAAACTACTTGGATTATGTTTTGGATGATTAAATGTTGATTTATACTATCCCCTTCTTTTTGGCTTTTATACCCTCTCCATTAGTCAATGGCAGCATTGTGGTGCCCTGCCTGGCAATTCAACACAAAAGACAGTACACTACATACTTGATATAAATAAATAATCTCATCGCACTGTAAATTACAGATCTGGACCACTTTGGCAACAGCCTGGTTACACGGAGAGGATATCAGTGCTTTTTGTTTGTTTTAGATCCTGTGTGTGTACCAAAGCTGAGCGTTATGTGCGAGCAAAGCTGATACGCCTGGATGAGTCACTCGGGCTGCAAGTTTGCAGAAGAGTGTGAAAGGGGAGGGGAGGGGAGGACGGGATACAGGGGCCAGCTGGATAGCTGTCCTGCAGTGTCTCTGCCTTCCAAACACAGTTGCATTGTTTTTTTTATGGTCAGTGTCAACATCCTAGAGGTTCCATATGCTCTGTGTTTGTTGTTTTTGTAACTCCTATTTCTAAGACTGGCAACATTTTTGGAAGATTTTTGGTTTTCTCTGACTGAAGTTTTTTTTTTTTTTTTTTTTTTGCTCCCAGGTAAGTATATATTTTTCATTTTGAATGAGCAAATCTATTTTATAACATTGCTGTAAAGTACTGTTTGTGTACATGAGTAGAAGGATGATTCATGTGTGCTGAAAGTGGTAGTTGGAATGAAAGCATTATGAAGGCTGCCTGTTGTAAATTGTTGATGGTTATTACACACTCAATTCTTGATAAATTGCTGCCAAGGAACAAACCCCATCATTGTTCATTAGAATCCCAATATTTCCCTGAGTGTATTGACAAATCATAGCATTCAGCAGCAGTCAGTGAGTGACAAGCATTGATTAAAGCAAACAATAAATCATAATGGCTTGTTACGGAGCACTTTCTACCAGTCAAACTCAGTTACTTGTTCACCAAAATACTTTGATATGCGCCCACAAACACACACTGTGTCTCATGAAAGATAATTTAATGTGATTTGGCTCACTGAAAAATGAACTATTTTGTCAAAAATGAGAGCAGAAGCTAAGACTAACTGCCTGCAAAAGTGTACACCGGAAAATAAACAAAATCAAAAATATGATATAAAATTCTGCCCTTGCAGATTCTGATCCATATTCCAAGAATGTAATGGAAAAGCTTTCATGAACAGACTCACAGACATGGATGGATGCATTCCAGAGTTATTTTCAGTAAAATATGCACATGTGCTGCATGCATACGGACACAAAAACAGATGTGTGTTCTTAATTAGTGACGTTAGTGTGATTAATGAAGTCTGCTGGCGATGACTCATTCAGTTTAACCCTTGTATCGCTGGTGGAAATATTCAACAGACATCATTTTAAGCTGTCTGAATCATGGCACATTCATATTAGTTGGTATTAGTATTGGTTTTCATCTTGTTATATCCTGAGATGTGGCTCATAGCTTCATCCATATAATATTTCAAACTGAGAGGGAGTGTTAATACACTCTATTTCATTGGAGTCTGGCAGAGTGTATTATGCATTACAGTTCACGTGATCCCAGTGAAACACTAAATTTGTTGCGATCGGGTTGCACTGGAGAGGGCTATTTATGCAAATATCATATGAAGCTTATTTGTTGGCTCCACGTGTTGGCTTGTCAACACACCGGTTACATTTAGGGATGCACGATACTATCGGCGGCCGATAATTATCGACCGATAATGGTAATTATGACGTCACATAGATCATTCCGATAATGAAAAAGCAACCGATAAAACAAGCATATAGTAATAAAAGTTTATCGTTGTAATGTATGTCCTTGGTCTTGGCTTGTGCTGTCACCGAGCTTTTCATCCCCTCCGCTCCCCTACAGCAGTGGTTCTCAAATGGGGGTACGCGTACACCTGGGGGTACTTGAAGGTATGCCAAGGGGTATGTCTGATTATTTTTAAAATATTTTTAAACTAGCAAATATTCAAAAATCCTTAATACATACATTTATTAAAAAATAGTAAAAATTCAAAAAATCTTTATAAAGGTATTTATTGAATAATAATTCAACAAAATATGAATGGAAGTTCATAAACTGTGAAAAAAAATGCAACAATGCAATATTCAGTGTTGACAGCTCGATTTTTTTGTGGACATGTTCCATAAATATTGATGTTAAAGACTTCTTTTTTTGTGAAGAAATGTTTGGAATTAAGTTCATGAATCCAGATGGATCTCTATTACAATCCCCAAAGAGGGCACTTTAAGTTGATGATTACGTCTATGTGTGGAAATCTTTATTTATAATTGAGTCACTTGTTTATTATTCAACAAGTTTTTAGTTGTTTTTATATCTTTTTTCCGAATAGTTCAAGAAAGACCACTACAAATGGGCAATATTTTGCACTGTTATACAATTTAATAAATCAGAAACTGATGACATAGTGCTGTATTTTACTTCTTTATCTCTCTTTTTCACCAAAAATGCTTTGCTCTGATTGGGGGTTACTTGAATTAAAAATGTGTTCACAGGGGGTACATCACTGAAAAAAGGTTGAGAACCACTGCCCTACAGCATAGTCCCATATTTGTGATGTCATTATACTGCGTGCAACGGCATGTTGTGTACAAAGAAAACCATCAAGGCGCAGCAGTCACTGGTGTAGGCTTTCTTTAGTTAGCATGTCGGAAGAAAACATTCCCTCATAGTTTGCAAAACGTGTTCTTTGAAAATGTATTGGGGAGGCTTTAGGACGAGTGTCAACTCTACAAATCTGATACGCCACATTGAAATTTACTTCAGTGAAGATTTATGGAAGCAGTACGAAGCTGCCTGTGCCGCTGAGCTGAGACCTAGCATTAATAGCGGCGACCGTAGCAAACGTAAAACCACAGGACTGATGAGAAAGTGTTTAATAAGAGTCAACAGTTTGAAAGAAAATACCCTAGGACGAAATAATTTGACGACAAAATGAGAAGGTGTTTATAATTAACTTCATGGTTCATCTACAGGCAGAGGTCCATCCATCCATCCATCATCTTACGCTTATCCAAGGTCGGGTCGCGGGGGCAACAGCCTAAGCAGGGAAACCCAGACTTCCCTCTCCCCAGCCACTTCGTCTAGCTCTTCCCGGGGGATCCCGAGGCGTTCCCAGGCCAGCCGGGAGACATAGTCTTCCCAACGTGTCCTGGGTCTTCCCCGTGGCCTCCTACCGGTTGGACGTGCCCTAAACACCTCCCTAGGGAGGCGTTCGGGTGGCATCTTGACCAGATGCCCGAACCACCTCATCTGGCTCCTCTCGATGTGAAGGAGCAGCGGCTTTACTTTGAGTTCCTCCCGGATGGCAGAGCTTCTCACCCTATCTCTAAGGGAGAGCCCCGCCACCCGGTGGAGGAAACTCATTTCGGCCGCTTGTACCCGTGATCTTATCCTTTCGGTCATGACCCAAAGCTCATGACCATAGGTGAGGATGGGAACGTAGATCGACCGGTAAATTGAGAGCTTTGCCTTCCGGCTCAGCTCCTTCTTCACCACAACGGATCAGTACAACGTCCGCATTACTGAAGACGCCGCACCGATCCGCCTGTCTATCTCACGATCCACTCTTCCCTCACTCGTGAACAAGACTCCTAGGTATTTGAACTCCTCCACTTGGGGCAGGGTCTCCTCCCCAACCCGGAGATGGCATTCCACCCTTTTCCGGGTGAGAACCATGGACTCGGACTTGGAGGTGCTGATTCTCATTCCGGTCGCTTCACACTCGGCTGCGAACCGATCCAGCGAGAGCTGAAGATCCCGGTCAGATGAAGCCATCAGGACCACACCATCTGCAAAAAGCAGAGACCTAATCCTGCGGTTACCAAACCGGAACCCCTCAACGCCTTGACTGCGCCTAGAAATTCGGTCCATAAAAGTTATGAACAGAATCGGTGACAAAGGACAGCCTTGGCGGAGTCCAACCCTCACTGGAAATGTGTTCGACTTACTGCCGGCAACGCGGACCAAGCTCTGGCACTGATCGTACAAGGAACGGACCGCCACAATAAGACAGTCCGATACCCCATACTCTCTGAGCACTCCCCACAGGACTTCCCGAGGGACACGGTGGAATGCCTTCTCCAAGTCCACAAAGCACATGTAGACTGGTTGGGCAAACTCCCATGCACCCTCAAGAACCCTGCCGAGAGTATAGAGCTGGTCCACAGTTCCACGACCAGGACGAAAACCACACTGTTCCTCCTGAATCCGAGGTTCGACTATCCGACGTAGCCTCCTCTCCAGTACACCTGAATAAACCTTACCGGGAAGGCTGAGGAGTGTGATCCCACGATAGTTGGAACACACCCTCCGGTCCCCCTTCTTAAAGAGAGGAACCACCACCCCGGTCTGCCAATCCAGAGGTACCGCCCCCGATGTCCACGCGATGCTGCAAAGTCTTGTCAACCAAGACAGCCCCACAGCATCCAGAGCCTTAAGGAACTCCGGGCGGATCTCGTCCACCCCTGGGGCCTTGCCACCGAGGAGCTTTTTAACTACCTCAGCGACCTCAGACCCAGAAATAGGAGAGTCCACCACAGATTCCCCAGGCACTGCTTCCTCATAGGAAGACGTGTTGGTGGGATTGAGGAGGTCTTCGAAGTATTCCTTCCACCTATCCACAACATCCGCAGTTGAGGTCAGTAGAACACCATCCGCACCGTACACGGTGTTGATAGTGCACTGCTTCCCCTTCCTGAGGCGGCGGACGGTGGTCCAGAATCGCTTCGAAGCCGTCCGGAAGTCGTTTTCCATGGCTTCCCCAAACTCCTCCCATGTCCGAGTTTTTGCCTCCGCGACCGCTGAAGCTGCACACCGCTTGGCCTGTCGGTACCTGTCCACTGCCTCCGGAGTCCTATGAGCCAAAAGGACCCGATAGGACTCCTTCTTCAGCTTGACGGCATCCCTCACCGCTGGTGTCCACCAAAGGGTTTTAGGATTGCCGCCCCGACAGGCACCAACTACCTTGCGGCCACAGCTCCGATCTGCCGCCTCGACAATAGAGGCTGTTGTGGTTTCTTGGTGGAAAAAAATCACTTTGTCATTTAAACTCAGTTTTCTTTATATTCTACAATTGAAGGATGCCTTTCTAAGGGGCCGGCACTTATTTCACTATTTCATTACTTCATCACTTTCAGGGAAAAATTGGATTAGATTTTTGTCAATCAACAAGAGATGTCACATTTAGTAGTTTTTTTCCCTCTATGAAATGATATTCAAAATGTCTTTTGCACTTCTTATTGACCCAGGTCATTGTATTTTCAGGGCATTCAATCCATAACAACTGGACTGTTCGGTGCGTCTTAGAAGACGTTTTGCCTGTCATTTAAATATGCCTCAAATGTTCATGCTCATAGACTAGCTCTGACCAATCTAAGTGTAAGACTAGATCTGACCAATCTAAGTCCGTGAACATGAACTGATTCAGCCTACTAGGATGAGAAGAGAAACGTCTTCTATTATTGAAATTATTGAAAAATTGACACATCAATAAATTCCAACATTTTTTTACTCAATGCTATATAGCAGGGGTCACCAACCTTTTTATAACCAAGAGCTACTTACTCCTTGTGTACTGATTAATGCGAAGGGCTACCAGTTTGATACACACTTAAATAAATTGCCCGAAATAGCCAATTTGCTCAATTTACCTTTAAACTCTATGTTATTATTAATAATTCATGATATTTATCTTTGTGGAAACACTTAACATCTTAATGATTTCTCACAAAAAATATATATTTTTGATGACATGTTTTAAATAGGTAAAAATCCAATCTGCACTTTGTTAGAATATAAAACAAATTGGACCAAGCTATATTTCTAACAAAGACAAATCATTATGTCTTCTAGATTTTCCAGAACAAAAATGTTAAAATAAATTCAAAAGACTTTGAAATAAGATTTAAATTTGAATCTACAGATTTTCTAGATTTGCCAGAATAATGTTTTTGAGTTTTAATCATAATAGGTTTGAAGAAATATTTCACAAATATTCTATGTCGAAAAAACAGAAGATAAAATGAAGAATTAAATTAAAATATATTTATTATTCTTTACAATTAAAAGAAATACATTTACTTGAACATTGATTTAAATTGTCAGGAAAGAAGAAGAAGGAATTTAAAAGGTAAAAAGGTATATATGTGTTTAAAAATCCTAAAATAATTTTTAAGGATGTATTTTTTCTCTAAAATTGTCTTTCTGAATGTTATATGAAGCAAAGTTAAAAAAAATGCATTTATTTAAACAACTGAAGACCAAGTCTTTAAAATATTTTCTTCGATTTTCAAATTCTATTTGAGTTTTGTCTCTCTTAGAATTAAAAATGTCGAGCAAACGAGACCAGCTTGCTAGTAAATAAATACAATTTAAAAAATAGAGGCAGCTCACTGGTAAGTGCTGCTATTTGAGCTATTTTTAGAACAGGCCAGCGGGCTACTCCTCTGGTCCTTACGAGCTACCTGGTGCCCGTGGGCACTGCGTTGGTGACCCCTGCTATATAGTATTCTAAATGTTTACATGAGTCAGAATTATTGTCAGAGGTGTACTCGTACTCAAATTAGGGTTATTTAAGTGAAGAGTGAATCAGTTGGCATTATCCTTATCAGTACAGTAGATTTGTATATTTTTTGTTAGAGTACCAACATTTTGAGAAAACGTGTGAACTGTGTATATATACATATATACATATATATATATATATATATATATATATATATACATATATATATATATACATGTTGGTTATTGTTATCATTTATCGGTTGCAAAGGTCTGGAAAGTATAAGCTATTGATATTGGTTAAAATTTCCATCATCATGCATTGCTTGTTACATTAGGATTGTAGAACAGCTGTCAGCCAAGCTGTTACTTGACGACTGGTAGGGACTCATGTGTGTTTGCATGTTTGTCTGTCTGTTGTCAGTGTCAGAGTCCATTAACAAGCAGCACTTTTTGTTAATATCAATATTGATAATAAACTCTCGTGTTGTCTCTTCTCCTTCTTTTTAGGGCAAGAGCATGTCGGAAACCAAATCCAGCCAGCGGTTCCACAGCTTGAAGCCGGAGCAAGTGGCAGTCCTCCATCAAGTTCTGTCAGACATCGTCCCCATCCACGGCCGTGGTAATTTCCCAACGCTGGAGCTCCGCCCTCGTGACATCATCATCGCCGTGAGGGCCAGCTTGCAGAAACAAGGAATCACTGTAAGAGATGTGCGTCTAAATGGCTCTACAGCAAGCCACGTTCTGGTCCAAGACAACAGAATGAGCTACAAAGACCTAGATATCATCTTTGGGGTAGAGCTGCCCAGTCAAGAAGAGTTTCAGGTATGACTTCGCCAAGTTTTTGTGTTTAGAAGAGGAAGAAAAGTCTGTGTAAAAATCACTCCTGCAATTTCATTTTACTTCTTGTTTGTGTCCCTGGCAGACTGCAATATTGATTCTTGTGCTTTCTTTTCGACAGGGAGATAATTGTAACCTCAGCTAATTCAATTATAGATTATTTCAAAAGAAGGTTGGATTGTTATTAATATTTGTAACTGAATCATACAGGCAGGTAAAGTGTGCTAAAGCGGACAGTATTGCAGTCATTAGTTATAGTTTCTGTCATGTTGTTTGTTTGTTCCCACAGGTGATCAAAGAGTCAGTGCTGGGTTGCTTGCTGGACTGCCTACCATCGGGAGTCAACAGAAAGAGGATCAGCAGCGCCACAATGAAAGAGGCCTACGTCCAGAAGATGGTGAAGGTCTTCAGTGAGCACGACCGCTGGAGCCTCATCTCGCTATCAAACAACAGCGGCAAAAACCTGGAGCTCAAATTCGTAAGCGTGCTGAGGAGGCAGTTTGAGTTCAGCGTTGATTCCTTCCAAATCATTCTGGATCGTCTTCTTGAGTCCTACATGCAGCAGGAGTCACAGCATAAACTTAATGATGTTACTCTGAAGGACCAACCGGAGGAAATTAAAGACGCTGCGTTTCTGCTTAAACAGACCAGCGATGCACAAACAGAAAAATCCACCAGTCAAGATGTATCCGATATAGAAAAAGCAACCCACTTTGGCAACGCAGACCAGAGAGATGAGATGCGTGCAAGGAATGCCCAGAGTGAAAATAGTTTGAAAGTGACAAAATACACCATGCCGCAAGGAGATGACACAGACAAACCAACCACAGAGTTAAAACAGAACAGAGCAAACATTAGTGAACTAAAGCCTGTGGCGAACACATCTTTAAACATGATGTCAAGAGACAAACAATCCACTGAGCGCACTGAAACTCAGACGCAATTAAAAATCGATGACTTAACAGAATGCCCGACAAACGTGGAACAATCAGAAATGGCCTATTTGAACCACGCAACAACCATTGTGGAAGAAGACAAACTCATAGGGAAAATTGAAGTGGAAAAAAGCCCACAGTCTGTCCAGACAGAGCCGATAGAGGACTGTAAAAACAAAGAGCCGACTGAAAGAATAAAGGTCCCTAAGCGTTTAAACGAGGATGCCAACAATGAAACACAATGCGTGTATACACCAGATATTGATACATCTTTACAAAGTAGAGCAAACACTGATTTAGAGGATGAAATAGTAGTTGAGATTGAGATACAGTTGGAAGCGAATATTAAAAATGAAACAGAAAATAGTGACATTTTAGAAGAGAGTTTAACATCAGAGGGCTCTAAAGACGGCATGCAGAGAGATGACTGTTTCTGTTCCATGTCTGCCGCAAAACTTTCTCACAACAATACACAGGATTCACACAGGACACTGCAGATTGAAAGATCACCTGGCAGCACCATAGACACTCAGGACACACCCCCAACACCTGACGTTGTTTTTGACAAAAAGACCTGTAAGCCCTCTGAAAGACTCTCTCACATGGTGGTGCTCAAACACGCGTCTCCTAAACCACCACGTAGGATGTGTAGAAAGGTTGCCCCCACTCTTTGCACTGGCCTGGTTCCTGAGAGTGACCCCATAACAGCTTCCTGTCTAGATCCAAACACTTCCCCAGGCCCTCAACTTGAACTTACTGAAAATCAAAATATTGAGTCTGCGCCTGTTAACTCTGACGCCACAGAAACCACCATCTTGATCATACAAGCCAATGAGTCTGAAAGTAGCGCAGCCAGTAACCCTTCATCAAATCTGGACTCCAACTTTACTCCTAATCCCACCCATGTACTACCTCAAGAGGTATCATCTTCTCAGGTGATTTCAGAGGGTTCGTGTGTGACACATATTCAAAGCCAGGATGAGAGCTCACAAATGGACGAGCATATGCAGTCTTCCGATTCTGCCCTGCCATTGACACAGTTTGACTCTTCCAATACCTTGGACTCATTAGTTTCACACACAGACGGGTCCTGTTCCAATGTCCAAGAGTCCATACATACCTCAGAAGCTGAAACTAAAGAGGAGGAGGAGAACATACAATTACTGGCCAACTTTGTAGGGTCAAATGAGACCCCTCAAGAGACCTCAACACCTCCTTACAATACCCTTGATCCTTGTCCCCACCCTCCTGTACTCAGTTTGTCCCCACCCTGCTTCACTCCCTCCCCACCAAGCATCAGCCCCCCGACATGCTTAAACCCTCCCTCCTACTGCCTGTCTTCAATGCTGCACACCGTCAGCCCAGCTACCAGTTTTAGCTCTCCGCCCTTGAGCTTCAGCCCTACCTCGTCCTGCCTGAGCTCACCACCTTACCTCACCCCTCCTATACTCAGCCTCAACCCGTCCCCTCTTTGTCTAACTCCTCCTTCTCCATCCCTCAGCCCTCCCCTTCTCTGCTTCACTCCTCCGATGGAACCAGAGGATCCTATACTTCAGGTATCATCAGACGCACCTTTGATAAACACAGACAGTGATCAACAGATTACATTGCAAGGATTCCCTGTTCTTCAACCAGAGGATGAAATGGAACAGAATGTTGTTTCATTGTCATCACAACTTCCAGAGACCGTCTCTTTTCCAATCTCCAGTGCAACCTCGCATGCACTGACTCACTCTCAGTGTGACCAGAGAGAACCCACTCCTCTTAATGCAGATGAGGGATCCAGCGCTGTGTCTAAGAACAATGAGACTCAGAAAAAGACTGAAGAAACTGCAGCTCCTCAGGCGGAAAACTGCATCCCTGCTGTCGAGGTTCTGGCAGAGAGCATGTATGGTGACTTTGAGGCCGCCATGGACCACCTGCGCTATCGCTTAATCGCTACAAGGAATCCTGAGGAGATTCGAGGTGGCGGCTTGTTGAAATACAGCAACCTACTGGTTAGGGACTATCGACCAGCCAGTGAGACTCAAATAAAGACACTGGAGCGCTACATGTGCTCACGTTTTTTTATTGATTTTCCTGATGTGCAGGAGCAGCAAAGGAAGATCCTGTCCTACTTGAAGAATCACTTCATAGGTGAGGAGAGAAGCAAGTACCAATACCTAATGACTCTACGTCGTGTGGTCGACGACAGCACCGTGTGTCTGATGGGCCATGAGAGGAGACAGACTCTCAACATGATCACAGTGCTGGCATTAAAAGTTCTGGGGGAGCAGAACATTATCCCCAACACAGACCATGTGACATGCTTCTATCAACCTGCCCCATATCTTGCCGAGCACAGCGCCCCCTATTTAACAGAACCCAGTTACTGCAGCTACTACATACCCCAGGGGGCATCAACTCTCCTTTATCAACCATACCCTTTACACTTGCACACACAGACCGGACTTGTTTAAGTCATGCAAACATACATGTAATTATTTAAAAAAGACAAAAAACAAAAACAGCGAAAGGCAATGATGCTTGTATTAATGGTAATTGTAGAGAATTGTGGAGAATGGTAAAAATCTGACTTTTGGCCTAAAATAGTCATGTTGTTGGTGGTTATATGGGTAAACTCCATCTTGAAATTCTGACAAGAACGAAGAAGAGAAAAACAAAAGTTTGATATTGTGCCCGACAATGCTGTGCGTACCTGTGGTGTCCCTGACACTAAAAATGGATTCTTTCATGCACACTTAAATGCACTTCCAAGTTCTTAGAATCCTATGTATCCTCATATTCTTACTGTGGTGTTCTTACTGGGTTTGTTTGGAATGTGGACCTTGCCTGTGGTTAATATTGTGCATGGATAACATGGGACTATTCTCTCACTGCCAAATCCTGTGTGACTATGTTCTTCAGACAATTTAGTGTAATTAAAATTTACCTAAAGAAGTATACAAGATTGGGTTTACTATTGTGTAAAGTGCTATATTCATAGTACATGCATGCACAACTACAGACCCACACGTGAATTGTAATGTACGGGAATTTAGACAATGCATGAGTAGTTAAATATACATATGTAACACTAAGCAAAGGCTTTTAATTTAATAGAAAATTTATATATTTTTGCAAGAATTTCCCAAAAAATACTCAGCGGTAATCCTACTGGTTGTACACCACGCCAAAAACTATGTCTTTCTGATTGACTGTACAGCATATTGGTTGCTGTCTGTTGTGTGTGAATACAATCCATGGTTTTCAGGTAAATTGTTACGAAATGTGCCAGAGTCCTTTCTGTTGTCACGTGAAGTGTACTGAACCATTTCGTAGTTTAATTTATTGAAGGCAAAAGTTTACTCTGCGGCGGTGGTCGGACTGAAAACCATCTTTGGGTCATTTCCAAGCATTGGCAGCAGTAAAATAACTGCTGTGATCTCTTCTCGCGATCCAATTTGTTTCAATATCAGAAGAGGCTCAACCTTTTTTAATCTAATTTAAGGTAACAACTGTGACCAAAGATGGTAGTGCAGGGAAATCAAGTGCCTAAAAATGTGAGACGTCCTTGGAATGCCTTTGTCTTACTAAGCGGGGTGGGTGGGGGGAGGGCGTCAGTGGGGTGGGTCTGGACCTTGGGTACAGGTTTTGTGTTTAATTGTTGACCCCTGTTACTGCTGCCTGTTTTGATGTATTCTTTAATGTAGTCATTGGTTGTAGTTCATTCATGTCTTTTTTTCTAATAAAGGGGGTATTCAACAAACCTTCAATTGAGAGATTTTTTTTTTTTTCAAAAAACAGTCCAAAAGTTGATTTGTTTTTAATGTTATTTGCCATCAACAATACTTCAGCTTTTATCGTCCGGATCGTTCATGCACCTACCTGTGATTTAATGCAGCAATGATCCACTTAAGTCGAACAGTCACATCCCGACTGTGCAATGGAGTGTGACCCAAAGCCATGAAGCTGTGTCAGTATGAGGCCTCTTATCGCAAATCACCTGTCCTTTAGATGTGTTGGAGAAACAGAAACGCAGCACAGCTGGCTCAACAACGTGTACATGTGAGGAGGAGGGGTCGATTCCGGTTGTTTTCCACCTAGTAATCAAACAGACCAAGGGTACAATGAAATAAGGCGACTCCCTCCCAGCTGACTCCCTTCCACTTCACACCGCTAATTATATCATGGGCGCACAGGGAACATGCCGTCAGGGGCTCCCATGAGAAAACTCATTGGTACTTTTACACATAATCTATTTACTCCCAGTGTAGGCTCGCACTTGTGTGCACAAAGGTGCGCCGCACTCGAGAACAAAGCAGTGCGTGATCTTTTTTGGCTCTATCGGTGTCTCACAGACCTCTGAGCCACTCTTGTCCACTCAATGTTTCCATAGAGACACAGGCTGTCAGTATGGTGGGTGCAGGAGAGCATGACGGAGGACAGGGAAGACCCACGCCGCAGATGAGGGAGGGAGGGGAAAAGAGAACAAAGGTGGGTAAACAACGATGGTTTGAGGGAGGTGAAAATGGATCAAAATGGCAACAATAGTAAGACAAGAACTGTTAGGGAGGAGATACAGCAAGAGGTGGGAGGAAATCAGGAGTTGATGGGGAAAGCGTGGGAGGTTGTCAGGCTTTCACTCACAAGGGAGTCACTGTGAGGTGGCTGCAGTGACGGCAGCAGTGATGTCAGAACAGTACACACACACACACACACACACACACGAGGATGTGCATACACTGCTGCGCATCAAATTTCCTAATGGGCTGCCCACTTATGGACCATCAACATTGTTTTTATTCGCAGACATCTCACCCGCGCATCTCATCTCATCCAGGTTTGACAGTCCGGCGTCAATCAATCAATCAATCAATCAATCAATCAATCAATCAATCCATCAATGTTTATTTATACAGCCCTAATTCACAAGTGTCTCAAAGGGCTGCACAAGCCACAATGACATCCGCGGTACAGAGCCCACATAAGGGCGAGGAAAAACTCACCCCAGTGGGACATTGATGAAATGACTATGAGAAACATTGGAGAGGACCGCATATGTGGGCAACCCCCTACCCCCCTCTAGGGGAGACCAAAAGCAATGGGCGTCAAGTGGGTCTAAGAAAAAGAAGAAAAGAAAGAAGAAATCCTTTATTTGTCCATTCCAACATGTACAAGACACATCAGAACTGAAATTACATTTTCGGCACAGTCCCGCTAAGAGCAGACATACGTTACGGGGGGGGACAAGACCATCAATCAATCAATCAATCAATGTTTATTTATATAGCCCCAAATCACAAATGTCTCAAAGGACTGCACAAATCATTACGACTACAACATCCTCGGAAGAACCCACAAAAGCGCAAGGAAAACTCACACCCAGTGGGCAGGGAGAATTCACATCCAGTGGGACGCCAGTCCCACTGGATGTCCCACAGTCCCACTGGACAAGACGAGACCGCAGACGGATCAGCCACTTACAGCGCTCCTTAGAAAGACGAGAAAAGGGTGACATTAGGAGAGGGGGGAGTAAAAAAATATCTGTCTAAGGCTAGACCCTTAGGAGGGGTCTAGACTGAGTCCAAGGAAAAAACCTCACTTAGCATGGCACACATTAAACATACATACATCACACCAACTTGCAACAGAGGGAGGGGTGGGTTTGAGGAGGCCCGCTGTCGCTCGATAGCTCCGCTCAGCCATCCACAGCCCCAGAGGAATTAAGCGGTGGTGAAGGCGTTGATTTCAAGGGTGTTATGTTACTACTGGGGAAGGAGACGGCACAGCGAAGGAATGTCAAGTTCAACAGGTTTATTTGCAGACTTGATGATTACGTGGAGTGTGTATGCTACTATGTGTTTGCATGAGAAACTATGTGTGGAATTTATCAAATGTAGATACCGTGAGGTTTGTTGAGATGCGTGTTGGATGAAAAGGGGTGTCAAAATCCGAGCGGGAGCAAGCCAAAGGGAGTCCAAAGTCCAAACGAGGGTCCAGAGGCAGGAGAGCGAGTCTAAAGTCCAAAACGAGGTCGAGGGATCCAGGGAGGCAAAGCGGGGCCAGGAGGGAAGCAGCGGATATGACACGAACACTGTGGAAGAGTAGGACAAACAGGATCAGGAAAAACACAAAGAAGTTGTCACTAGATATTTCAGGAGGAAGTCGGAGACACGCCGCCCACAACGGTAGTTTACGTCCCGACATCGAGGAGTCAGCGTCGGCCATCTTTATACTGCTCTCCTTCATCAACGTCAGGTGTGTCAGGTGAGGTCTGTCACCGGCTGCGCCGGAGAGTGGGCTTGGTCCGCTTGATGAGCGTGGTGGTGTGTCTGGAGTTGACAGCGGAGCCTCTGCGTGCACTTGCAGCAACGGGAAGCCCAGAGTGTGTTTTTGACACAACAAAGGGTGGGGATTATGCGTGCGTATATGCCCAATTAACTTGGGAGAGATGATGAATGTTTTTGTATGACTGAGGCCGATGAAGTTCGGCTACAGATGTTGTTGACAAAAAGGAAGGTCAAAAGCGTCTATCTTTGAGGAGTCTTCAGGAGATTTTCTTCAGAACAGCCTGTTCCCGTATCTAAGCCATTCAGGGAGTCCAAATCGTAGATAAAAAGTTGTTTTTCTTCGAGAAAACAAAATAGTGACTTACTGTATCTCCTCTGTCGTCCAAGCTGGATTTTCTTCAATTCCAATTAATTATTCCTTTTCTGCAAACTTTTCCAAGATGAGATCCATTTTGCGATTCAACTCAGAAATCGCTCCAGTCTGTGTTCCCAACATAATATTTAGAAATATTTTGAAAGTCCAGTCCATAGTGGATCTAAATATACCTAAATGTCAAAACATTTAGGTATATTCAGAGCTTACCGTGTAAGTGATTATTTCAACAAATGTAAACAAGATGAGACCTTCCGTCATGGCTGACAAATTCTTCATTTTGGTTGGCCTTTGCAGTTTGAGGTCAGTGCAGTTTTTTTAAATGTAATTCAACAATGAGCATGCTATGATAAAACTCTTCACTGGGACTCGTAGCGAATTGCCAAATCAAAAGCATTTTTACGTTTTTGTCATTCACAAAATCTAAAGCCTCACCTAAATTATTGTCTTTTACCTTTTTTGTCAACCATCACCCCGCCGTATGCCGCCCACACACTGGCATCCTTCAATCAATCAATCAATCAGTCAATGTTTATTTATATAGCCCCAAATCACAAATGTCTCAAAGGACTGCACAAATCATTACGACTACAACATCCTCGGAAGAACCCACAAAAGGGCAAGGAAAACTCACACCCAGTGGGCAGGGAGAATTCACATCCAGTGGGACGCCATCTCGAACTGTTACCGGGAGGGCATTCCAGAGTACTGGAGCCCGAACGGAAAACGCTCTATAGCCCGCAGACTTTTTTTGGGCTCTAGGAATCACTAATAAGCCGGAGTCTTTTGAACGCAGATTTCTTGCCGGGACATATGGTACAATACAATCGGCAAGATAGGCTGGAGCTAGACCGTGTAGTATTTTATACGTAAGTAGTAAAACCTTAAAGTCACATCTTAAGTGCACAGGAAGCCAGTGCAGGTGAGCCAGTACAGGCGTAATATGATCAAACTTTCTTGTTCTTGTCAAAAGTCTAGCAGCCGCATTTTGTACCAACTGTCATCTTTTAATGCTAGACATGGGGAGACCCGAAAATAATACGATACAGTAATCGAGACGAGACGTAACAAACGCATGGATAATGATCTCGGCGTCTTTAGTGGACAAAATGGAGCGAATTTTAGCGATATTACGGAGATGAAAGAAGGCTGTTTTAGTAACGCTTTTAATGTGGGAATCAAAGGAGAGAGTTGGGTCGAAGATAATACCCAGATTTTTTACCAAGTCACCTTGTTTTATTATTTGGTTGTCAAATGTTAAAGTTGTATTATTAAATAGAGGTCGGTGTCTAGCAGGACCGATAATCAGCATTTCCGTTTTTTTGGCGTTGACTGCTATGTAGAAAATAAAAATAAAAAACCTTGATGCATAACGACAAGGATAGATGTTACTAATAAAAATTGAAAAATTGTCAAGATGAGTAGGTGCTGTGTAAATTCCTTCATGCTGAAATTGATAGGACACATTCAAGATGCTATTTCATCCAAAGAAGTCTCAAAGCAATGCTATTCTTTTCCCTGATAGAGTAATGTGTCATGAAAGCAAAATAAATGTTTTGTCCCCTGCACTTTATAACTTTAAAAAAATAATATTAGACTGTTGAATGGAGACAAGTCAAACACTAGTGCAAGGTGGAAAACGGTCGTAAAGGGTGAAGCCCGTCCCTTTAGAGTGCCCACACACGAATTGATTGGCTTTCTGGGGCTGCCTTCTGGCCAATATGACACTGATTTACAGCATTCAGCAGCTAACCATTTGGCAATATGAATCACAAAAATCCAACCCGGAGGAGTCTAATGCTCAAACCAAATAGTAGCCCAATGGCTTCAGTATCATTACCATGTATGTCCATTCCCAGACAGAACATACATGGTAAACATTAAACTAAATCATAAAGCAATCTTTAAAAAAAACAAAGTTTTGTACTTCATTCCGTTGATTTTATACGAAAAAATTAATTATCCAACAATGTATTTCCCATTTAAACCATGCCCCTTTAAAGCCCAGTGTACACGCCAACTGTGAAACCCCTTTACCGCTCATTGAGGTCCACACCACAGTCATGGGGCAGCCATGACTGTGGTGTGGATCTCACAAGGCCGCTTGTAACAGTAAATATATATGAACATAGATGTATAATCCCCTCATAATATCATTACACAAATGATTAGATTGACATACGATTTACCTACAATGTAAAATAATAAATAATAAGTCATTCAGATATTCAAGTGTTTTTTTGAACAAAAACAATTCTTGTCATGGTCTGGTGTTAGTCCGCACCCCCCCCCCCCCCCCCCTCCCCAAACAGGCTCAGGAAACAAAGTACAAACCCTGTTTCCATATGAGTCGGAAAATTGTGTTAGATGTAAATATAAACCGAATACAATGATTTTCAAATCCTTTTCAACCCATATTCAATTGAATGCACTACAAAGACAAGATATTTGATGTTCAAACTCATAAACTTTATTTTTTTTCTCAAATAATAATTAATTTAGAATTTCATGGCTGCAACACGTGCCAAAGTAGTTGGGAAAGGGCATGTTCACCACTGTGTTACATCACATTTTCTTTTAACAACACTCAATAAACGTTTGGGAACTGAGGAAACTAATTGTTGAAGCTTTGAAAGTGGAATTATTTCCCATTCTTGTTTTATGTAGAGCTTCAGTCGTTCAACAGCGTATTTTACGCTTCATAATGCGCCACACATTTTCGATGGGAGACAGCTCTGGACTGCAGGCGAGCCAAAAAAGTACCCGCACTCTTTTTTCACGAAGCCACGCTGTTGTAACACGTGCTGAATGTGGCTTGGCATTGTCTTGCTGAAATAAGCAGGGGCGTCCATTAAAAAGACGGCGCTTAGATGGCAGCATATGTTGTTTCAAAACCTGTATGTACCTTTCAGCATTAATGGTGCCTTCACAGATGTGTAAGTTACCCATCCCTTGGGCACTAATGCACCCCCATACCATCGCAGATGCTGGCTTTTGAAAGTTGTGTCGATAACAGTCTGCATGGGTTGCTTCCCCTTTGGTCCGGACGACACTATGTCGAATATTTCCAAAAAACTATTTGAAATGTGGACTTGTCATACCACAGAACACTTTTCCACTTTGCATCAGTCCATCATAGATGATCTCGGGCCCAGAGAAGCCGGCGGCGTTTCTGGATGTTGTTGATAAATGGCTTTCGCTTTGCATAGTAGGGCTTTAACTTGCACTTACAGACGTAGCGACGAACTATATTTAGTGACAGTGGTTTTCCGAAGTGTTCCTGAGCCCATGTGGTGAAATCCTTTTGAGATTGACGTCGGTTTTTGATACAGTACCGTTTGAGGGATCGAAGGTCACGGTCATTCAATGTTGGTTTCCGGCCATGCCGCTTACGTGGAGTGATTTCTCCAGATTCTCTGAACCTTTTGATGATATTATGGACCGTAGATGTTAAAATCCCTATATTTCTTGCCATTGCACTTTGAGAAACATTGTTCTTCAACTGTTTGACTATTTGCTCACACAGTTGTGGACAAAGGGGTGTACTTCGCCCCATCCTTTCTTGTGAAAGACTGAGTATTTTTTGGGGAAGCTGTTTTTATACCCAATCATGGCACCCACCTGTTACCAATTAGCCTGCACACCTATGGAATGTTCCAAATAAGTGTTTGATGAGCATTCCTCAACTTTATCAGTATTTATTGCCACCTTTCCCAACTTCTTTGTCACGTGTTGCTGGGATCAAGTTGTAAAGTTAATGATTATTTGCAACAAAAAAAAATGTTTATCAGTTTGAACATCAAATATGTTGTCTTTGTAGCATATTCAACTGAATATGGGTTGAAAAGGATTTGCACATCTTCGCATTCCGTTTATATTTACATTTAACACAATTTCCCAACTCATATGGAAACGGGGTTTGTATGCAAAGTAAAACAAAAATGACGCAACTCAGTCTAGGGCAGTGGTTCTCAAATGGGGGTACGCGTACCCTTGGGGGTACTTGAAGGTATGTCAAAGGGTACGTGAGATTTTTCAAAAATATTCTAAAAGTAGCAAGAATTCAAAAATCCTTTATAAATATACTTATTGAATAATGCTTAAACAAAATATGAATGTAAGTACATAAACTGTGAAAAAAATACAACAATGCAATATTCAGTGATGACAGCTAGATTTTTTGTGGACATGTTCCATAAATATTGATGTTAAAGATTTCTTTTTTGTGAAGAAATGTTTGGAAATGAGTTCATGAATCCAGATGGATCTCTATTACAATCCCCAAAGAGGGCACTTTAAGTTGATGATTACTTCTATGTGTAGAAATCTTTATTCATAATTAAATCACTTGTTTATTGTTTAACAAGTTTTTAGTTATTTTTATATCTTTTTTTCCAAATAGTTCAAGAAAGACTACTACACATGAGCAATATTTTGCCCTGTTCTACAATTTAATAAATTAAAAACTGATGACATAGTGCTGTATTCTACTTCCTTATCTCTTTTTTTCAACCAAAAATGCTTTGCTCTGATTAGGGGGTACTTGAATTAAAATCATTTTGACAGGGGGTACATCACTGAAAAAAGGTTGAGAACTGGTCTAGGGGACAAGACTGGCATATAACGCATCCCGATTGGCTACCAGAGACAGGTGAGTCAAATCAGCACTCCAACAGAAACTTGAAAAGGAGCAGGGGAAGAAACAGACACAAACATAAAGTCCAGGAAAACATTGGCCAAGTCCAAAACTGTCATTTGGGAATTATGGTTTGAGATACAGTATATGATAGTATAATATGTGTTGTCTTTTTAGATATCGATAAAGAATAAAAGACCTGCAACTGCATGCAATAAATGCATGCAAATAATAAAAAAATGGAAATAAAAAATATAGTGACAACTGATGTTTTCACTAAAACCTTTTGGACAATTGTAGACTTCTGTTTTTATGGAACAAAGGATATTCAGCAGGTGCAACATCAGTGACCTGTGACACCACAAATGTTCTTCTGGATGAATGGACAAAAAAGTCACCCAGACACGCGCCAACACATCGTACAAAGTGTCCCCAGTGGAAAAAGTTCCTGTATATTATATTCAACTGCAAAGCGGAGACCAACTATATTTTCTTTTCTTGTAGGTACAGTGATCAGGTGCCTTTAGGTGTTTGTTTTATACATTTGAATAACATTATTGGATTTCCATAGTTCAGTTCTGACCAGGAAGGTTGTTAGTTAATTTTCAGACTAAAACGTGAATTTGTAGTTTATAATATTCCACTGTGTGACCATTTGTGAGGTACGGAGTTTGTTTTAATTAATTAACTGTAAGATATAATCCTTATGAATTTCACTAAGTTTGGGGTGTCCAACCATTTTTTCAATGAGGGCTACATTGAAGTTATTACTGCCCCCAGAGGGTCGCTTGTAACACTAAATAAATATAAATACAAAATAGATAATAATTTGATGATTATGTTTTTTTATGTACAAATTGAATAGCTTCCTTTGAAATTATAAGTCGAGGTGATTAGCAGATGTTTAGGTCATTGTTGCAACACAAATGTTTGGAATATATGATAAAATAATAACTGTTCTATGATCAGATAATACTAAAGTTCAAAACAGGGGTGTTAAACGTAGCGCCCACGGGCCGGATCAGGCCCGCGAACAGGTTTTATCTGGCCCGAGGGATGAGTTTGTTACGTATAAAAACGGGCCAACATTTTTGAATGAAAGAAACTGCTAGTCTAAATGTGTCCACTAGACGTCACAATAGCAATTATTTGTATCTTTGTAGATTATGCTACATATGTAAAAAATAAATAAATAAACCACATGATGTTTGTGCACCAGTCAATGAAAATTAGCAAACTGTAATTTGATTTTGATATTATTTTTGTACCTCAAAGATTGCAAATCAACACCAATGAGTTAACTGATGAACATCCATCCATCCATCCATCTTCTTCAGCTTATCCGAGGTCGGGTCGCGGGGGCAGCAGCCTAAGCAGGGAAGCCTAGACTTCCCTCTCCCCAGCCACTTCGTCCAGCTCTTCCCGGGGCATCCCGAGGCGTTCCCAGGCCAGCCGGGAGACATAGTCTTCCCAACGTGTCCTGGGTCTTCCCCGTGGCCTCCTACCAGTTGGACGTGCCCTAAACACCTCCCTAGGGAGGTGTTCGGGTGGCATCCTGACCAGATGCCCGAGCCACCTCATCTGGCTCCTCTCGATGTGGAGGAGCAGGGGCTTTACTTTGAGCTCCTCTCAAATGGCAGCGCTTCTCACCCTATCTCTAAGGGAGAGCCCCGCCAACCGGCGGAGGAAACTCATTTCGGCCGCTTGTACCCGTGATCTTATCCTTTCGGTCATGACCCAAAGCTCATGACCATAGGTGAGGATGGGAACGTAGATCGACCGGTAAATTGAGAGCTTTGCCTTCCGGCTCAGCTCCTTCTTCACCACAACGGATCGATACAACGTCCGCATTACTGAAGACGCCGCACCGATCCGCCTGTCGATCTCATGATCCACTCTTCCCTCACTCGTGAACAAGACTCCGAGGTACTTGAACTCCTCCACTTGAGGCAGGGTCTCCTCCCCAACCCGGAGATGGCACTCCACCTTTTTTGGGGCGAGAACCATGGAATCGGACTTGGAGGTGCTGATTCTCATTCCGGTCGCTTCAAACTCTGCTGCGAACCGATCCAGTGAGAGCCATCAGGACCACATCATCTGCAAAAAGCAGAGACCTAATCCCACGGCCACTAAACCGGAACCCCTCAACCCCTTGACTGCGCCTAGAAATTCTGTCTATAAAAGTTATGAACAGGATCGGTGACATAGGACAGCCTTGGCGGAGTCCAACCCTAACTGATGAACATTATCACATAATTTATTCAGAAAGTATAAATAATGACAAATAAAGGTATACTATACAATTAACGGCAACATGGAAGTGTAAAAAAGATGCTAAAATAAAAAATATTATGATTTGTACATTTTCAGCATGTGTTTGTTCTATTTTTAAACAAAGAAAACAATCTGAAGTTGTCTTTATTTTTAAGTTATCATGCCATGATATTACCAGTCCGGACCACGTGGGAATAGATTTTTCTCCATGTGGCCCCCCCATCTAAAATGAGTTTGACACCCCTGGTTTAAAACACATGCAAAAAAAAAAAAAGTACATTTAGTCATTTTCTTCCAGGCTCTCGTGGGCCATATACAATGATGTGGTGGGCCAGATTTGGAATTTGACACCTGTGACTTAAGGGGGAACATTATCACCAAACCTATGCAAGCGTCAATATATACCTTGATGTTGCAGAAAAAAGACCATGTATTTTTTTAACCGATTTCCGAACTCCAAATGGGTGAATTTTGGCAAATTAAACGCCTTTCTGTTTATCGGTCTTTTAGCGATGACGTCAGAACGTGATGTCACCGAGGTAATACAGCCGCCATTTTCATTTTCACATTACAAACACCGGGTGTCAGCTCTGTTATTTTCCGTTTTTTCGACTATTTTTTGGAACTTTGGAGACATCATGCCTCGTCAGTGTGTTGTCGAAGGGTGTAACAACACTAACAGGGAGGGATTCAAGTTGCACCACTGGCAAGAAATCTGCCGCCAGACCCCCCTTGAATGTGCCAGAGTGTCTCCACATTTTACCGGCGATGCTAAGACAGACATGGCACAGAGATGTATGGATAACCTGCAGATGCATTTGCAACAATTAAGTCAACGAAATCTCAAAGGTGAGTTTTGTTGATGTTGTTGACTTATGTGCTAATCAGACATATTTGGTCACGGCATGACTGCCAGCTAATCGATGCTAACATGCTATGCTAATCGATGCTAACATGCTATTTACGCTAGCTGTATGTACATTTGAAACTAGATACCCACATTTAATGCGAAACAAACACTTAACAATCGACGGATTTAAGTTGCTCCAGTGTCACAAGATGCGAAAGTCCTCATCGTTTGGTCTGCACATAAGGCAGCCATGCTATGGGCCAGTTCATCAAGTACACCCACGCTATGGCCGAATAGCGTCAATAGCTATTCGCTCAACAGCTTCCATTTCTTCTTCAATTTCGTTTTCGCTATCTGCCTCCATACTCCGACCATCTGTTTCAATATATGCGTAATCTGTTGAATCGCTTAAGACGCTGAAATCCGAGTCTGATTTCGAGCTAATGTCGCTATTTCTTGCTGTGGTAACCGCCATGTTGTTTGCATTGGCAGCCCTGTATGACGTCGAACCCCAAATAGGGAAAATCAAGTACTTTAAAGCTTTTTTTAGAGATATTCCGGGAGGTGTAAAATTTTGAAAAAAAGTTTGAAAAATAAAACAAGCCACTGGGAACTGATTTTATTGTTTTCAACCCTTTTGAAATTGTGATAATGTTCCCCTTTAAATTAATTAACCTTTCAAACATTTTGTGATGCAGGAAGATGCGTAGTCCCCATAATAAAATGCCAAGTTGTCCGACAAGATATTAACTATGACCATCCGCCACAACTGAATGGCATGAAATAAAAATAAAAAACTGCAATATACCTAGCACACACAACACACAGACACACACACACACACTCGCATTGTTCACTAATGTGTGCCTGACATGATGACGTCTGAAACTGTGTGTGTAAATGTTTGTATGACATTTGAAGATAGTCTGTGACGTGTGAGGGCACTGCTGCTGCTTGAAATTAAAAACATTTAGCATGGCACTGGATGACAAGAGTGGTTTGTGTGCGTGTGTGTGTGTGTGTGTGTGGGTTTGTGTGCGTGTGTGCGTGTGTGTGTGTGGGTGTGTGTGTGTTTGTGCCTACACTGATTGACGTCACAGACTCCCACTCATTTCCATCTTGCCTACATGCGCAAAGACAATAGACCCCATCTGCATCCAGCTTCTTTTCCCTCTGAACACTTTTAGTATACTCTTTCTTGCTCGCTCCTCACTCACTTGCTGTACTCTTATTTTTTTTACCAGTCCTTTACATCCAGCCGAGCACAGCCAGCTTGGCAGATAAACAAGACTGTTAAGCATAAACAATTTAGGACAGCCAGACAGCGCCACCCTCTCAGAGATACACATTAGGGACCCTCGCCTATAAACATCTGTTCATTTCAAGCACCACTAAGGTTTTGTCATGAGGGAGGGTATTTTGACTCCTGCACCTGATGCGTACGTGTGTGTGTGTGTGTGTGTGTGTGTGTGTGTGTGTGTGTGTGTGTGTGTGTGTGTGTGTGTGTTCTTGTATTTTTACCCTTCTTGAGACATCAACAAGGAAAAGTACCTTCCATATGAGGACCGGTGAACAAGTTAAGACATAAATCATGGTCCCAATACGGGAAACCATTGCATCTAATAGAGATTGTCTCATTTGCATCCCTGGTAGTGAAATCTATCAAAATTAGGATGGTCCAACAAAAAGGAGGGATTTTTCAAAATTACTAAGTGTTGGTTTTACAGTAAAAGTGGTTCCCATTGAGTCAACATATGAAATAACAAGTGTGTGTAAAAATTTGTAGTGCTCCCCCTCTGGCCAACATATGGAGTAACAAGTGTGTGTAATACATTGCAATGCTCCCCCTTTGGCCAAAATGTATCTAAAAATAAATAAATATGTATATAGAGACGTACTGTAATAACTTAAAGGCCTACTGAAACCCACTACTACCCACCACGCAGTCCGATAGTTTATACATCAATGATGAAATATTAACATTGTAACACATGCCAATAGGGCCTTTTTAGTTTACTAAATTGCAACTTTAAATTTCCCGGGAGTTTCTTGTTGAAAACGTCGTGTAATGCTGACATGTACGCATGACGTCAAGGACTGTTAGGAAATATTAACGCTGCGCACACACACAGCTAAAAGTCATCTGCTTTAACCGCATACTTACACAGTATTTTAGACATTTGTGTTGCAATTTGTTCAATTAATAATGGAGAAGTCAAAGTAGAAAGATGGAGTTGGGAAGCTTTAGCCTTTAGCCACACAAACACATGGTGATTACTTGTTTAAAATTCCCAGAGGTGAAGCTTTCCTATGGATCAGAGCGGTCAAGCGAACATGGATCCCGACCAAATGTCAACCAGCAGTTTTTGGTGAGAAAATTGTGGTAAAAAGTCGCGACTTACCGGAGATCAGCTGAGCTTGTGCCGTCCATACAGCTGCCGTCGACTTCCATCAGACACTGGCCTCAAAACACCTGTGGACAAACCCCTCCAACTATCAGGTACTATTAAACTCACTAAAACACTAGCAACACAATAGAAATATAAGGATGATCCTAGTAAATGTGTCTAAAAACATCTGAATCCGTCCCAATGCAGTCACGTTTTTTTTTCTAACTTGATTTAAAAAAAAAAAAAAAATGTTCTAGTCCGTCGCTATCAATATCCTCAAACACAAATCTTTCATCGTCGCTCAAATTAATGGGGAAATTGTCATTTTTGTTGTAAGCTCCCATTAAAAACAATGTGTGGATGTGAGGAGCCATCAACAGGTGACGTCATCGTCTACGACTTCCGGTAAAGGCAGGGCTTTTCTATTGGCGACTAAAAGTTGCGAACTTTATCGTGGATGTTCCCTACAAAATCCTTTCAGCAAAAATATGGCAATAATGCAAAATGATCAAGTATGACACATAGAATGGACCTGCTATCCCCGATTAAATAAGAAAATCCAATTTCAGTAGGCCTTTAAAGTCAATAATAAAGGTTAAAAAACAATTACAAACAAAAAATATATACAATTGGAAACAATTTCTTATATTTGTGTTTCTGTAAAATTGCAATATTTTCTTGTAAAAATTATTACTTTTGTTATGTAAAATAATTGCTTTTTAATGCAAAATGGTGACATCTGTCATAAAAAAATGCTATCTTTTATCAAAATATTGCCAATTTTTATGTTGTTTTTGTCAAATCTGACATTTTTCTGAGTAAAATTATGAATTTTGTCATAATTTTTTGCCAAGAGAAATTTCCGATTATTATTATAATATTGTCAACATGTTTAATTTTTTTTATAAAATTGTGACTTTTGTCGGGTAAAATTACGACTCGTTTCATAAAATTGCCAAATGTTTACGCTTTTCTTTTCAAATTAAAGTTAAAGTTAAACTTCAGCCTTAACGTGCGACTGTAATTGAGAAAAATGCCAACTTTTATCATAATATTGCACAAATATTCAGTTTTTCTTGTAAAATTTTGACTTGCGTTGAGTAAAAATACGACTTTTATTATAACGCTTCCCCAAAAAATTTCTTACAGTATTAAATTGTGACCTTTTTCTTTTGCAATACAAACTCATATTTTACAACAAGCTTTTTTATATTTGCATAGTATGTATGTATTATTAATGTTGTAAATGCAAATCTTTATAAATCTCGAAAGGGTGGTCCTAAAGATGTGGCATTTTTTTGGAGGTCTTAAGAAGGTAAGAAATACAAGTATATGTGTTTGTATGTGTGTGTGTGTGTGTGTGTGTGTGTGTGTGTGTGTGTGTGTGTGTGTGTGTGTGTGTGTGTGTGTGAGGGAAAGAGAGAGAGAGAGAGAGAGTCTGCATTCTCCTCTCCTGTTTGCTATTATTTGTCTCAGCTTGTGCTTTGTGACGTTGTTTCCACAGTGGATGCTCATCCCCACTCGCTCTCTGGTATCCCTGGTGACGACAGGACATCATTTAAATCACTTCCCCATGAAAGGTCATCCTCGTGCTTTTACGCAGGAGAAGGTGTGCGCAAACTCAGTCACACACCCCACCGTACCCTACTCCTGTGTGCAAAGCCATGACCATAATCATATGCAGAGTGGGTGTGGGGAGGAAAGAGGAGCTGCAAATGCGTGGGTTGACAGAGTAGGACAAGCAGAGGTTTAAAAAAAGAATATTAAGGCTATTTTAGTCACCATTCAAAAAGTTGGATCGGAGAGAAAGTGCACAGTATTCCCTGTGATTATTTTGGGGGTGGAGGGGGGGGCGGACAGCACCCACAGACTAACCTGAGTCAGGCCAAAGTGGAACTCAAGTAAATAAAATAAAAAACCACACACGGGATAAAGTAAAACTGTAATAATGAGCTCTTTGATGCCAGAGAGCCTGGGGAGATTATGTGAATGAGTGTGCCTGTAAGTGTGTGTGTGTGTGTGTGTGGGTGTGTGTGTGTGTGTGTGTGCGTGTGTTCTTGTAATTATATCCTTCTTGAGACATCAACAAGGAAAAGTACCTTCATTGTGAGGACCGGTGAACGAGTTAGGACATAAATCATGTTCCCAATATGGAAAACCATTGCATCTAATAGAAAATGTCTCATTTTCACCCCTAGTGGTGAAAACTATCACAATTAGGGTGGTCCAAAAAGGAGAGATTTTTCAAATTGGGCAAATTAATTTGGCCAAAATTAATAAATCATAGATCAAATACCCTAGTATGTTAATGTGTATGTGAACGTCGTCTGTCTATCTGTGGTGGCCCTGCGATGAAATGGCGACTTGTCCAGGGTGTATACCGCCTTCCGCCAGATTGTAGCGGAGATAGGCACCAGCGCCCCCCGCGACCACAAAGGGAATAAGCAGTAGAAAATGGATGGGATGGGATAAATCAAATACGTATTATAGAGACATATTGTGATAACTTAAAGTAAATAATGAAGATTAAAAGCCAATTATAAACAAAAAAGAAAAAAAAATCCATCCATTTTCTACCGCTTAAAATTAATTATCAATCCAAACCAATCCAATCCACTTTATTTATATAGCACATTTAAACAACAAGAACGTTTCCAAAGTGCTGCACAGCCATGTTAAAAACAATATTAAAAACAATATTATGCTCCACCAATGACTGAATAAAAACGAAAAATAAATAAATATAAACCCAATATAAAAACAAAATAAAAATAAATATGATTAAAAACAATTTTAAAGGGAAAAAGCAATTAAAACAGTAAAATAGAAATCAAAGTGTATAAAAAAAACACAGAGCACAACAGAGGACAGAGGACCACACAACTCACGTAGTGTTAAAAGCCAAAGAATAAAATTGGGTCTTAAGACGAGACTTAAAACACTCCAAAAAGCTGTGTTAATTTTTTACTTATAAAATTGGGAACAATTGCTCATATTCTTTCTGCTTCTGTAATATTGCAATATTTTCTTTTTAAATTATAAATTGTTTATACAAGCCGTAGAAAATGGATGGATGGATGTTAAATTTTTACTTTTTTATGCAACATGGTGACATTTTTCATATAAAATTCTGACTTTTATCACAATATTGCCAGATTTTTTGTTGTTCTTGTAAAATAGTGACATTTTTGGAGTAAAATAATGACTTTTGTCATCATTCTGCCAAGTAAAATTCCGATTATTATTATAACATGGCCAAAATGTTAAATTTTTCTTATAAAATTGTGTCTTTTGTCGAGTAAAATTACGAATGTTTTCATAAAATTGCCAAAATGTTGGGCTTCACGGTGGGAGAAGGGTTAGTGCGTCTGTCTCACAATAAAAAGGTCCTGAGCAGTCCTGGCTTCAATCCCAGGCTTGGGATCTTTCTGTGTGGAGTTTGCATGTTCTCCCCGTGACTGCGTGGGTTCCCTCTGGGTACTCCGGCTTCCTCCCACTTCCAAAGACATCCACCTGGGGATAGGTTGATTGGCAACACTAAATTGGCCCTAGTGTGTGAATGTGAGTGTGAATGTTGTCTGTCTATCTGTGTTGGCCCTGCGATGAGATGGTGACTTGTCCAGGGTGTTCCCCGCCTTCCGCCCAATTGTAGCTGAGGTAGGCACCAGCGCTCCCCGCGACCCCAAAGGGAATAAGCAGTAGAAAATGGATGGATGGATGCCAAAATGTTAAGCTTTTCTTGTAAAATTGCGACTTGCGTTGGGTAAAATCACGACTTTTATTATACTACTGCCAAAATTCTAAGTTTTTTTTGTGAAATTGTGACCGTTTTCTTGTGAAATTCCAACTAATTTTTCACAGCAAGCCTTTTTATATTTGCATTGTATATACAGTGGGGCAAAAAAGTATTTAGTTAGCCACCCATTGTGCAAGTTCTCCCACTTAAAATAATGACAGAGGTCTGTAATTGTCATCATAGGTACACTTCAACTGTGAGAGACAGAATGTGAAAAAAAATCTAGGAATTCACATTGTAGGAATTTGAAAGAATTTATTTGTAAATTATGGTGGAAAATAAGTATTTGGTCAATCATTCAAAGCTCTCACTGATGGAAGGAGCTTTTGGCTCAAAATCTCACGATACATGGCCCCATTCATTCTTTCCTTAACACGGATCAATCGTCCTGTCCCCTTAGCAGAAAAACAGCCCCAAAGCATGATGTTTCCACCCCCATGCTTCACAGTAGGTTTGGTGTTCTTGGGATGCAATTCAGTATTCTTCTTCCTCCAAACACGACGAGTTGAGTTTATACTAAAAAGTTCTATTTTGGTTTCATCTGACCACATGAAATTCTCACAATCCTCCGGTGTATAATCCATGTATCCATTTTGGTATTTTCCATCATAATTTACAAATAAATCCTTTAAAATTCCCACAATGTGAATTCCTGGATTTTTTTTCTCATTCTGTCTCTCACAGTTGAAGTGTACCTATGATGAAAATTACAGACCTCTGTCATCATTTTAAGTGGGAGAACTTGCACAATCGGTGGCTGACTAAATACTTTTTTGCCCCACTGTATGTGTTATTAATGTTGTAAATACAAATCTTTATATATCTACAAAGGGTGGTCCCAAACAGCATTTTTCAGAGGTCTCAAGAGGGTAAGAAATACCTCGCCTGCGAAGTCACTAACAAGTCAGAGGGCTGATCACAGGAGGCAGCGTGAACTGATCGATCCAAGTGTTGGAACTGAGAAATATCAAGAGGACTTCACAGATGAAAGAAAGCAGATGCTTACATTAGAATGAATGGAGTTAGCGTGTCTAATGGAAGTACATCACTTCACTTCATAAGCGAGAAAATGTGTTTGAGTTTGAGGGTGATAGAAGATAATCATTGAACAGATGATGCTTGGAGATGATTAAAAGACTTTTAGCCCGACAGTATGGGATATCTATACATTTTTGCTGTGATTCATACGCGTACAGCTGGGGGGGGAATAATGGATAGTATTGTAATAGTATATTAAGAAGACTTTCTGCAGAATATGTGAGCTTGTTCCCTTTTCAGCCTCCTTGTTGAGTCTCCCTTGATGTAATTAACGTAGTTTTAACACCAAAGAGGGAGAAATGTGGATTTCAGAAAATTTTCCACCGTCTGTGAGGCAGTGAATGTGTATGTACAGGCCAGGGGGCAAGGAAAAAAGGGGGAATAGGCAGCAATAAAGACCTCTGGCTGCCCTACACCTATTCATCTACACCTTCCGTTTCCTCAGCAGTGGCAAACACTGTCAGCAGGGACAGCACCCACCCTGTGTTGCAGCTGTTTGACAAGTTGCCCTTTGGGAGGCGCTTCTTGTGTATTTAAACAAATAAATTCAAGAACTTTCACCTCTGACATCACATGAACAAAAGATGAGAACTTCTGGAGGAAAGTTCTGTGGTCAAATGAAACAAAAATTGAGCTGTTTGGCCACAATACCCAGCAAATGTTTGAAGGAGAAAAAAGTGAGGCCTTTAATCCCAGAAACACCTTCCCTACCGTCAAGCATGGTGGTGGTCGTATTATGCTCTGGGCTTGTTTTGCTGCCAATGGAACTGGTGCTTTACAGAGAGGAAATGGGACAATGAAAAAGGAGGATTACCTCCAAATTCTTCAGGACAACTTAAAATCATCAAAGCTCTTCAAAATGGCCGTGGCAATGTGTACAGGATGTACATAGGAGGGCCATTACCTCTTCAAATTGGCCATGTCTGCATGTACGGGAAGTAATGTCATCAAAATGGCTTCAATTGGCATGCAAAATGAATGAATGAATGAATGAAGCTTACATACGCAGAGCCATGGTCCACACACAGAGGCATATTCGGCTCAATGTAAACAATCGTAAACCGGAAAGGACAAAGAAAGAGAAGTTTATGAATCGAGGTTCTACTGTATTTAATATTTTTCACTTTAATTATTTCGCAATACTGATAATGGTCTCATACGATAAGAGCAGGAATCCTACTTACTTCTATTGTTTTGTAGTGTGGCTTGTTAGATCAGGTGAACATAGTCCATCCATCCATCCATTTTCTACCGCTTATTCCCTTTTGGGGTCGCGGGGGGCGCTGTCAAACGGAGAAAAACACAAACCTATTTATTATTAACTGTCTGTAATGGATGTATACCGTCTTTAAATTGAAGTGGGATGGTGATATGTTTTAGCAACACCTAGGGGCCACAATAATGTTGTATTTTGAACTCATTGATGTACATTGTGTTACAAGAATATAACATGCAGTGAACTAATGTGTCAGTAATTGCTATGAAATAGAAGAGAGGTTGGATTAATTCAGCTTTGCTTCTTTCTACTCCTTTTCGAACATGTTTAAAAGACAATTAAGAATGTGTGGCATGGATTATATGATGTATCACAATGTATCTGTATACAAGTTCAAAATAAACTCAAACCATAACCATAACTGTAGTGCTGTGTATCATAACTCGCGTTGTCCAATATCCACTCATCAGTTTTGTAAAACCAGTCCAACTGTGCAATATTAATATTTGTTACTTAACGTAACCCACACATTTGACCTGTTCGCACATGTATACAGTCCAAACAATGCACCTGTTATTTCTTACTCCTTTTCTTTATATTATTGCACTATTTTTATAATTTACCTTGATATTGTTCTATTTTTTCCCTATTATACTGCTTATTACTGCATACCTGCACCAGAGAAGGAGCTGTTTTAATCCCATATGTATTGTGACAATACTGTCACGGCGCAGGTTCAATCCCGCAAGTCCTCTGCGGCAATCTCTAGAAGCGTGCCGGTACACGCCCCTATTCGCTCTGCACAAATCGCAGCCACGCACTTGCAAGGCTGCAGGCAATCGTCAATCAGCGCACTTGGGTCTGACAAGGGCAGGCAAAATAAAGACTAGCAGACCCGAACATCCTGTGCCATAACTTAGTTCGCTCTCGCAGTAAGCATCCTGTCTCTGGCTTCCCTCCTGCATACTTGCTCTCTCTCTGTGCCTTCCCTGTTCCCGTGTCTTATATCCTTTGTGTTCCTCGATCCTCGACCCCTGCTTGGACACGAACCTTGTTGCCTCTCTCCTTATTATATATAATCTTAATTGCTTGTTTGTACAAGGTGTACAATGTGAAGTGAAGTGAATTATATTTATATAGCGCTTTTTCTCTAGTGACTCAAAGCGCTTTACATAGTGAAACCCAATATCTAATTTTTACATTTAAACCAGTGTGGGTGGTACTGGGAAAAGGTGGGTAAAATGTCTTGCCCACGGACATAGTGGCAGTGACTAGGATGGCGGAAGCGGGGATCGAACCTGCCACCCTCAAGTTGCTGGCACGGCCACTCTACCAACCGAGCTATACTGCCCCCAATGTTGTACCATTTTTTTTATTTTTTTTATTCTGACCAGCCTGAGACCAGCTGGTAAGGCAATAGTTGAAGTGGCTGAAAATCATCGAATGCAAATACCAATTTTGCAGCTTTAGTTGACTTTTATTTTGTACAATAAATTGTTGAACTTCAGTTTAGTCACCTGGGAATCTGTTATTCTAAAAGGGAAAATCCTGATAATATCCACCTTCACAACAGTGATGCCTTTAGAATGTTCACTTAAATTAATATGTTCTAATTACTGTTATTACAGTTTACAGTTTAAAGAAGGGAGTAATTCATCCATCCATCCATTTTTTACCGCTTGTCCATCTCGATGTGGCAGGGGTTGTTGGAGCCTATCTCAGCTGCATTCAGGCGGAAAGCGGAGTACACCCTGGACAAGTCGTCACCTCATCGCAGGGCCAACACAGACAGACAACATTCACACTCACATTCACACACTAGAGCCAATTTAGTGTTGTCAATCAACCTATCCCCAGGTGCATGTCTTTCACTTTCATAAAAATTTTATCAGATGAACCAAATTAAACATTTGCAGCACTGTCTCCATGTAAACGTACAGTACTCAGATTAATCACCTCTATTTTGTCTGAACGTCCAGTTTAAAAAAATGTTTGATCATAGCTATATAATCCTCCATATTGGCAGCCATATTCATTCATTTTTTTAGTCGAGTGCAAAAACAATGTTATTGCTTCCAACAAAAAACAAACACAACATGGCAGCAACATGCATCTGCTCGATAGACCGCATGACCGCCCCCACTTCTCCCAGTGTGGCTAGTCAGAATACTACAAAAGACTCTGGAGCCTACAGCATCTCGTTTCTCGATTTATAGACCGATTAGCAAGAATAATGTTGTCACATTGACATCAAAAACATTAAACAGGCTTTAGATTCAACAATGAAAAAATTTGAAATTCATGGTGTTAGGACTCTATCTATCTATCTATCTATCTATCTATCTATCTATCTATCTATCTATCTATCTATCTATCTATCTATCTATCTATCTATCTATCTATCTATCTATCTATCTATCCATCCATCCATCCATCCATCCATCCATCCATCCATCCATCCATCCATCCATCCATCCATCCATCCATCTATCTATCTATCTATCTATCTATCTATCTATCCATCTATCTATCTATATATCTATCTATCTATCTATCTATCCATCTATCTATCTATCTATCTATCTATCTATCTATCTATCTATCTATCTATCTATCTATCTATCTATCTATCTATCTATCTATCTATCCATCCATCTATCTATCTATCTATCTATCTATCTATCTATCTATCTATCTATCTATTAGGGGTGTGAGAAAAAATCGATTCGAATACGTTGTGCGATTCAGAAGGGATTCTCATTTTTAAAATAATCGATTTTTCATCTATTTATTTATTTATTTATTTTTTAGTCAATCCAACAAACCACTACACAGAATACCATAACAATGCAATCCAATTCCAAAACCAAACCTGACCCTGCAACACTCAGAACTGCAATAAACAGAGCAACTGAAAGGAGACACAAACACGACACAGAACAAACCAAAAGTAGTGAAACAAAAATTAATATTATCAACAATAGTATCAATATTAGTTGTAATTTCAGCATAGCAGTGATTAAAAATCCCTCATTGACATTATCATTAGACATTTATAAAAAAAAAAAAAAAGAACAATAGTGTCACAGTGGCTTACACTTGCATCGCGTCTCATAAGCTTGACAACACACTGTGTCCAATGTTTTCACACAGATAAAATAGGTCATATTTTTGGTTCGTTTAATAGTTAAAACAAATTTACATTATTGCAATCAGTTGATAAAACATTGTACTTTATAATTATAAAAGCTTTAAAAAAAAAAAAAAATACTACTCTGCTAACATATCAGCAGACTGGGGTAGATCCTGCTGAAATCCTATGTATTGAATGAATACTGAATCGTTTTGAATCGGAAAAATATCGTTTTTTAATTCGAGAATCGCGTTGAATTTAAAAAATCGATAAATTATCGAATCGCGACCCCAAGAATCGATATTGAATGGAATCGTGGGACACCCAAAAATTCACAGTCCTACTATCTATCCATCTATCTATCTATCTATCTATCTATCTATCTATCTATCTATCTATCTATCTATCTATCTATCTATCTATCTATCTATCTATCTATCTATCTATCCATCTATCTATCTATCTATCTATCTATCTCTCTATCCATCTATCTATCTATCTATCTATCTATCTATCTATATATATATATATATATATATATATATATATATATATATATATATATATATATATATATATATATATATATGTATATATATATATATATATATATATATGTATATATCTGGAAACATGTTTGGTAACATTTTGACAAGCAGACCAGCCAGTAAGCCACACCCTCATCCTCTTCCGCTTTCCACAAACACACACATGCAAGAACGAGAAGCGGTACGATAACCAGAAACTTTATTAGGTCTGTGTGAATAATTTAAACATGCATTATAATCATATAGAAAATAAATTTATAACAACGTTTAATGGACAACTTTTGATATTATTTGATGGTTATAATTTTTTTTGTGTGTGTTTTTTCACCATGAAAAGTGAGGCTCCACCTCACCTGGCTATCCTGACCGCTCGTCTCTGATATCCACACATGCACTACTATTCCATATCCGTGTCACACCTAGACCGACTCAACTAAACTTTAAAGTAATATCTCAGCCAATCTCCGATAAGTAATTATCACACCAAGTATTATATATGTAACATTTATTTGCAAGATTTCCTTCATTGCGACTCTTGCTTGTCAATAAAGTTAAAGTACCATTGATAGTCACACACAATAGGTGTGGTGAGTTTACCCTATACATTTGACCCATCCCCTTGTTCCACCCCCTGGAATGTGAGGGGGGCAGTGAACAGCGCTCAGGCATGTGTTTTGGTGATTTAACTCCCATTACCAATTTTTGGGGCTGAGCGCCAAGCAGGGAGGCAGTGGGTCCCATTTTCAGAGTCTTTGGTATGACCTGGCCAGGGTTTGAACTCATGACCTACCGATATCAGGGTGGACACTCCAACCTCAAGGCCACTATATTTATGTGCTACTTTGGTATATCTATGAACTAGAGATGCGCGGATAGGCAATTATATCATCCGCAACCGCATCACTAAAGTCGTCATCCACCCGAACCAACATTTCATTAAAGCCACACCCGCCCGCCACCCGCCCGTTGTTATATATCTAATATAGACGATGCAAGGCATTAGTGAGGTTAGAAAGTCTAACTCTCTCCAAATACCACAGACACAATGTTTTTCTTGAACTGATTTATTTGAAAGCGTACTTTCCTTTCAAATTCACCGTTAAAATTTGTAATAAATTAACCATGTTACAAACGTAAAAATAATAACATGCACAGCATGTAAATCAAACATTTTACCAAGTAAAATACCAACAAATGACAAATACCTCGTTGGCCATACCCGGAAGTAGCTTCCTTACAAACGAGACACTTCCAAATAAAAGTATGCCCACATACTCTTTCAAAGAGTGCTGCTCATTTTTTGTATGTGGGTAACAACATTTAACTATTTATAAATGGTTGATTTCTATAGGCTATTAAGGTAAAGTGTTGTACCTGACAAGTTTGGGCTACCTTGCTTCTGCAGCCTTCATCAGAGGTGTCACGTGATGTTAGCGTGACGTTGTCTGTGACGTGATATATGGATTGTACCATCAAGAGTTGTCAGGTACAACACTTTACCTACTAGCCTATATAAATCAACCATTTATAAATACACATCAGTAGGCTAAATGAACCTCTTCAACATAACATTTAATCATGTATAATGTAGCAGCTGGCTACGGGGTGTTAGCCAATGACTTTGGCTGGGAGATACTTCCGGGAGATATAGGGAAGTGACGTTATCGACAGGAAGTGAGACTTCGAGTTGTTCCGGGAAAAGCGTTAGAGACATGAGAGCTGTTGTGTGGTTGTATTACATCTTGTGCAATAAAGACAAGACAAACGAAGAAGTTTTATGAGCCTACATTCCTGGGATTATTACATTATATATTTCCGAATTGGTTCAACCGCCACCCGCCCGAATCTATTTAAAATCTATTTTTTCGTCATGTCACCCGCCCGACCCGCGGTTTATCCGCGGACTCCGCGGTTGTGACCGCAAACCGCGCATCTCTACTATGAACAGTGTCGACACTGTATTGTAAAGGAAAATGCATGAATATGATACTTTTGTTTTAGCTGGCATCGTTCAGGGCTTCACGGTGGAAGAGGGGTTAGTGCGGCTGCCTCACAATACGAAGATCCTGCAGTCCTGGGTTCAAATCCAGGCTCGGGATCTTTCTGTGTGGAGTTTGCATGTTCTCCCCGTGAATGCGTGGGTCCCCTCCGGGTACTCCGGCTTCCTCCCACTTCCAAAGACATGCACCTGGGGATAGGTTGATTGGCAACACTAAATTGGCCCTAGTGTGTGAATGTGAGTGTGAATGTTGTCTGTCTATCTGTGTTGGCCCTGCGATGAGGTGGCGACTTGTCCTGGGTGTACACTGCCTTCCGCCCGATTGTAGCTGAGATAGGTGCCAGCGCCCCCCGCGACACCGAAAGGGAATAAGCGGTAGGAAATGGATGGATGGATGGATTGCATCGTTCATCAGATGAACTTGTAATGAAACTGTCCTTTGTCGAGATAACCAATCCGGCTCAAAAGCGTGGCATATCAAGATGCTGATTAGAACCATGGTGTATATTTGACCACTGTAAAAGGCCACACCAAAATGTGGAGTATGGAGACCACATGTTACCACACCAGTCCAGGACGTCCTTATTCTGCATCCTCACCTCCAAAATGGTCTAAGACCAGTTGCTGAAAGAAGTGTTTGCTTTCTTGCCTTAAACCAAGAAAATGACTTGCCTGGGCACATGCTCACATTGGATGGCGTCTGGCACATTGGAGAGGTGTTCTCTTCACGGATGAATTTACTTTCTCACCGTTTAGGGCAGATGGCAGACAGCGTGTATGGCGTTGTGTAGGTGAGCGCTTTGCTGATGTCAATGGATTATGTGGACTGTGGTGACTGTTTGGACAAGTATGACAAGCTATGGATAGCAAAAAAAGGAACAATATTCTATTTCATAATGAATGCGCAGATATACTCGATGATAACCTCAGAACCTTCGTTGTGCCATTCATCCACAACCATCACCTCATATTGCCGCATGATAATACACGGCCCCACATTGCAAGGATCTGTACACAAGTCCTGGAAGCTGTAAGCATACAATTTTCATCCCTACTTACTGCACATGCTACCCACTGAACATGTTCGAGATTTTCTGAAAAGGTTTTTTTAAAAGTGTGTGTTCTAGTCCCAGATATTATCCAGCAACACACAGCCTTTGAAGAGGCATGGACCAGCATTCCACAAGGCAATAAAATTACCTGATCAACTCATTGCACAGGACATGCGTTACACATTTTGCAGTAGCCTGTACAATTATCATGCTGTCTAATCAGCATCTGATTATCTCGCCAAAGCAAAAGTGCTCACTGACACTGATTAAGACAGATTTGTGAAAAATATTTGATGAACATAGGCCTTTTGCTTACGTAGAAACAGTTTTGGATCTTTAAGTTTGGCTCATGAAAGATAGGAGCAAAAACAAAAAATGTTCCGCTTATATTTTAGTTGAGCTCAGGAGGCTTTTGCAGTTAATTTTCTGATTAGAACACAAATAGCACAGCATCGACTAGTTCATGAGATACTGAACTTGCAGGTTTTATTAGCTTTAAGATATAGTTATAAAAATATTACAAATAGATTCCTAATTATTTCACTATCTGTAATATGTTATTGTAGATACAAACAGGGTGGAAGTGGAAAGCCTAGGAAGAGGTTGGCAGGGAGATCAGCAGGCTAAAGTTAAAGTTAAAGTCCCAACGATAGTCACACACACACCAGGTGTGGTGAAATTATCTTCTGCATTTGACCCATCCCCATGTTCACCACCTGGGATTTCAGGGGAGCAGCGAACAGCAGCGGTGGCCGCGCTCGGGATTCATTAAATGATTTAACCCCTAAATCCAACCCTTGATGCTGAGTGCGAAGCAGGGAGGCAATGGGTCCCATTTATTAGTCTTTGGTATGACTCGGCCGGAGTTTGAACTCACGACCTTCCAGTCTCAGGGCGGACACTCTAACCACAAGGTCACTGAGCAGGCGTACACCGCAAGGTTGTCGAAGAAGTCGTGGGGGGTCGGCTAGGCCTTGAGAAGACCGAGACACCACACTTCTGGTCTGAGGCCTCCAAGAAAGAGAATGGTGGTGGCATAAATAACAAGGACATGGAGCAAAAATGCCTCAATATCAAAGCGGTCTCTCAAAGCTGGATGTCATGGTAAGGTGTCACAGGTCGGTCAATGTGAGGGTCACATCTCTGGAGGACCCCGCAAGCTTCTCGATCAGATCCACCTATGACCCGTTACATTGTTCCTGAGACTTATCCCTATGATAATACTAGCTACACAAGTTTCCAGCATATCTTGTCGGGCCTCAAAACAGCATTGTCCTAATAGTGTGTCAGTGGTGACACGATCAAGTGCTTAGGAAATTGGCAGACCTCCAGCTCCAGCAGCACATACTATCCTGTTTCCAAGAATCAGAGAGAACACCAGTACACCCCGCCGAAGACAGACTGCAGGATTCCTGTCACCCAGCAGCAAGACATCTTTGAGAGTCGACCTGGGAAAGCAAATTCCATTCCCCATGGACAGTTGTAGAAACATCCCTCCGGCAAGACCTAATCATGGGGTCACAGTCACGCAAGATCATTATGCAAGTGGAGCTCACTCTCCCGTGAGAGCGGGCTACGGATGCCGCAAACATGCGGAAGCGCTGCAAGTATATGTAGACATGGTGGTAGAGTGCATGGAGGCTGGCTGGATAACTTACACAAAACACATCAAAGCGGTATACGGTTCCTCGGGTCAGCTGATCCGCTGCTCCTGGAGGTACCCAAACTCTGGAACGATCTCCCTCTCCAAGTGAGACAGGCCCCTTCTTAGGCTACTTTTAAAACTCTTCTTAAAACCCATTTTTACTCACTGGCTTTTAACCCAGCATGAAACTTTGAACTGTTTAAACTGAGGCCGACAGATCTTCCGGAGCCCGGTACACAGGTTTGAGCCAGACTTTTATTGGCATATATACAAGGCGCAGACTTTTCAGCCAACCGTGTGTGTGTTTTCTTTCTCGTGTGCTTCTGCTCCCAGCCGCTCTCCTCCTCATGGCTTCGGCCCCTGCTGATAAAGGCGACAGGGGATTACACAACATATAGTCCGAGCTGGGCAATCTACTCACCTGCAGCTGGGCTTCGAAGCCGGGCCATACACACTCCCGACCACGCCCCCCTCCACAAAACTTTTTTAACTTTTTAACTGCTTTTTATCTAACAAATTGCTCTTAAGCTCATTTGTATTTGCTTTTTAATGGGTACATATATGTGTGTGTGTGTGTGTGTGTGTGTGTGTGTGTGTGTGTGTGTGTGTGTGTGTGTGTGTGTGTGTGTATATATCCATCCATCCATTTTCTACTGCTTATTCCCTTTTGGGGTTGCGGGGTGCGCTGACGCCTATCTCATCTACAATCGGGCGGAAGGCGGGGTACACCCTGGACAAGTCGCCACCTCATCGCAGGGCCAACACAGATAGACAGACAACATTCACACTCACATTCACACACTAGGGCCAATTTAGTGTTGCCAATCAACCTATCCCCAGGTGCATGTCTTTGGAAGTGGGAGGAAGCCGGAGTACCCGGAGGGAACCCACGCAGTCACGGGGAGAACATGCAAACTCCACACAGAAAGATCCCGAGCCTGCGATTGAACCCAGGACTGCAGGACCTCCGTATTGTGAGGCAGACGCACTAACCCCTCTTCCACCGTGAGGCCCTTGTATATATATATATATATATATATATATATATATATATATATATATGTATATATATATATATATATATATATATATATTATATGTGTGTGTGTGTGTGTATTTCACCTTGGTTTTAAATGTTATTTTTTAGTCTGTCCTTTGCCTGCATTTCTTTGTGGTATACAGCCCTTAGTTCTTCAACTGTGGTTGTTTTTAAAGGGTTTTATGAATAAAGTTGGTATGGTATTATATAGGGGCTTCGTGGGGTCCTCAACTTTCTGTCTATACACCGTGATTCTGGCTGCACAGGAGTACCGTATCAAACAGCCATTAAGGAACTGTCTGAAGAGGCAGAAAAGAGGGGCTTCTGGCTATTGTTAAAAAGGAAGCGGATGGTTTGGGGGGCTAAGTAGTACCAAAAGATGTGATGGGTTGAAGGAGCAAAACATTCATGACTGGTGGTGCCACCGAAAACATACTTGCACTTCAGGAGGAATAAAACGGACATCCTGCCCCTAAACATCAGCGGTGTCTGCGTGAGAGGGTCTCCGACTTCCGCTTCCTGGGAGTTCACCTGGCCGACGACCTATCCTGGAGCACCACCACCACGGCTACCATCAATAAGGCACACCAGAGACTGCACTTTCTGAGAATACTCAGGAACAACCACCTCTCTCAGGAACTTCTGGTGTCCTGCTACCGGTGCTCCATTGAGAGCATCCTGACCTACTGCATCTGCGTGTGGTTCAGCAGCATCACAGCCGCAGAGAGAACGGCGCCCCAGAGGGTCATAAAGACCGCCCAGAAGTTAATCGGATGCCCCCTTCCCTCCCTGGCTGACCTGTACAGCTCCCGCTGTCTCAGGAAAGCACAGAGCATCCTGAAAGACCCATTCCACTCCGGGCACTGCCATCTAGAACCGCTACCCTCGGGCAGACGCTATAGGGTGCTAAAAGCTGTCACAAATAGTCTAAAAAACAGCTTTTAGCCAAGAGCCATAGTAGCATTAAACAGGCACTGAGTGAGCACAATATGTGCATCATGTCCTCATGTGTCATGTCTTTTATTTATTTTTATTTTTTTCGGACTATAATGTGCAATAAAGTTATATGTATGTGTGTATATATATCCATATGTATGCATCTGTGTGGATTTACATATATATATATATATATATATATATATATATATATATATATATATATATATATATATATATATATATATATACATATATACATCTTTTATTTCTATCTTTTTTTACTATTTATATTACCATATTGTATATGCACCTTAGGAGATCTGCTCCAATTTCGTTGGTCTTTGAAACTCCATCCCTCCATCCATCCATCCATTTCCTACCGCTTATTCCCTTTGGGGTCGCGGGGGGCGCTGGTGCCTATCTCAGCTACAATCGGGCGGAAGGTGGGGTACGCCCTGGATATGTCGCCACCTCCTTGCAGGGCCAACACAGATAGACAGACAACATTCACACACTAGGGCCAATTTAGTGTTGCCAATCAACCTGTTCACTGCAATAATGACAATAAAACTCTATTCTATTCTATACTAGTGCACTGGTGGAGGTACAGTACAGGCCAAAAGTTTGGACATAACTTCTAATTTCAATGCATTTTCTAGTTTTTCTTGACTATATAAATTGTATATAGTCACTGAAGTGATTGATTGATTGAAACTTTTACTAGTAGACTGCACAGTTCAGTACATATTCCGTGCAATTGACCTCAAAATGGTAACACCCGAATAACTTTTTAAACTTGTGTAAGTCGGGGTCCACATTAATCATTTCATGGTACAAATATATACTTTTAGCATAATACAGTCATCACACAAGTTAATCATCAGAGTATATACTGGTACATTGAATTATTTACATTATATACAATCGGGGGGCGGGGGGTTAGGTTTGGTTGATATCAACACTTCAGTCATCAACAATTGTATCATCTGAGAAATGGACATTGAAACAGTGTAGGTCTGACTTGGTAGGATATTTACAGCGAGCAGTGAACATAGTGAATTCAGAAAGCATAAGAACAAGTATATACATTTCATTATTTACAATCCGGGGAGGTGGGATGTGGAGGAGGAAGGGGGATGGAACATCAAAACGATGACACCTGTGAAGTGAAAACCATTTCAGGTGACTACCATTTGAAGCTCATCGAGAGAATGCCAAGAGTGTGCAAAACAGTAATTAGCGCAAAGGGTGGCTATTTTGAAGAAACTAAAATATAATATATGTTTTCAGTTCATCATTTTTATATGCCTTCAATGACATTCTACAATGTGGTCATGAATAGTCACAATAGTCACTGTAACTCCCTCCAAATAGCACTGACACAATGGCTTTCTTTGACTGATTTATTGAAGGCTTCCTTTCCCTTCAATTCACCGTGAAAACTGTTAATAAAATAAAGCACGTTACAAATGTAAAAATAACATGCACAGCATGTGGCTCAAACATTTTACCGAAGTAAAATACAAACAGAAATGACAAATACCTCGTTGGCCTGCATGCTTCTTTTAGGAGGAAATTGTGATCTTCTGGCTCTTATAGCCCAAACGCTGAAAGTCCTTGTGACACTTTTTAGTCCTTGTTACGATTAGTCGCTCTCTTGATCCCTTCTCATTGCATCAAATGTTCACTCATAGCCGGAAGCAGCTTCCTTATATCCATTCACAGACCAATCGAGACACTTCAAAACAAACGCATGCCCACAAACCCAACAAAAAGGCATGACATAACATTTTTAACCATAGTAACTTAAATAAAGCCTTCTTATGAACTTTTATGCATTTTGATTTAAACTCTCTTTTATGAACTTAACTTATTCTGTTTTTAGAGAAATAAAACAAATTATAGTGTGTGAATGTGAGTGTGAATGTTGTCTGTCTATCTGTGTTGGCCCTGCGATGAGGTGGCATCTTGTCCAGGGTGTACCCCGCCTTCTGCCCGATTATAGCTGAGATAGGCGCCAGCGCCCCCCGCGACCTCAAAAGGAAATAAGCGGTAGAAAATGGATGGATGGACGGAAAACAAATTATAATTATTTGTCGCAACAGTTACAGTCTGAAAATAAAGAAAACACATTGAATGAAAGGTGTGTGCAAGATTTTGGCCTGTACTGCACATCAGGCACCAATGCACAGCAAGTTGACCATCAACTTATATCTGCATGACTTCTACCAAGTCTGAAGAATATTAAAGGCCTACTGAAATGAGATGTTCTCATTTAAACGGGGATAGTAGGTCAATTCTATGTGTCATACTTGATCATTTCGCAATATTGCCATGTTTTTGCTGAAAGGATTTAGTAGAGAACATCCACGATAAAGTTTGCAACTTTCGATGCTAAGAGAAAAGCCTTGCCTCTACCGGAAGTCGCAGACGATGACGTCACATGTTGATGGCTCCTCACATATTCACATTGATTTTAATGGGAGCCTCCAACAAAAACAGCTATTTGGAGCGAGAAAACGACAATTTCCCCATTAATTTGGGCGAGGATGAAAGATTCATGTTTGAGGATATTGATAGCGACGGACTAGGGAAAAAAAAACAGTTGAAAAAAAACACGAATGCTTTGGGACGGATTCCGATGTTTTTAGACACATTTACTAGGATAACTCTGGGCAGCTGTATGGGCGGCACAAGCTCAGCTGATATCCGGTAAGAAGCGACTTTTTACCACAATATTCTCACCGAAACCTGCTGGTTGACATTCGGTCGGGATCTATGTTCGCTGTGATCCATAGTAAAGTTTCACCTCTGTGAATTTTAAACAAGGAATCACCGGTTGTTTGTGTGGCTAAAGGCTAAAGCTTCCCAACTCCATCTTTCTACTTTGACTTTTCCAATATTAATTGAACAAATTGCAAAGGATTCAGCAAAATACTGTGTAATTATGCCGTTAAAGCAGACAACTTTTAGCTGTGTGTGTGTGTGCAGCGCTCATATTTCCTAACAGCCCGTGACGTCAAGCGTACACGTCATCATTACACGACGTTTTCAAGAAAAAAACTCCCGGGAAATTTAAAATTGCAACTTAGTAAACTAAAAAGGCTGTATTGGCATGTGTTGCAATGTTAATATTTCATCATTGATAAATAAACGAGGGGTCACCAACCTTTTTGAAACCAAGAGCTACTCTTGGGTACTGATTAATGCGAAGGGCTACCAGTTTGATACACACTTAAATACATTTCCAGAAATAGCCAATTTGCTCAATTTACCTTTGAATTGGTAAATTTATATAAATAAAAAAGTGGGTATTTCTGTCTGTCATTCCGTTGTACATTTTTTTTCCCTTTTACGGAAGGTTTTTTGTAGAGAATAAATGGTGAAAAAAAAACACTTAAGTGAACAGTTTAAAAGAGGAGAAAACATGAACAAAATGAAAATTAAATTTTTTAACATAGTTTATCTTCAATTTTGACTCTTCAAAATTCAACCCCAAAAAATGAAGAGAAAAACAAGCTAATTCGAATCTTTTTGAAAAAATTTAAAATATAATTTATGGAACATCATTAGTAATTTTTCCTGTTTAAGATTAATTTTAGAATTTTGATGACTTGTTTTAAATAGGTTAAAATCCAATCTGCACTTTGCTAGAATATATAACAAATTGGACCAAGCTATATTTCTAACAAAGACAAATCCTCATTTCTTCTAGATTTTCCAGAACAAAAATTTTAAAAGAAATTCACAAGACTTTGAAATAAGATTTAAATTTGATTCTACAAATTCTCTAGATTTGCCAGAATATTTTTATTTTATTTTAATCATAATAAGTTTAAAGAAATATTTCACAAATATTCTTCGTGTAAAAAACAGAAGCTAAATTGAAGAATTAAATCAGAATGTATTCATTATTCTTTACAATAAAATAAATACATTTACTTCAACATTGATTTAAATTGTCAGGAAAGACGAGGAAGGAATTTAAAGGTAAAAAGGTATATGTGTTTAAAAATCCTAAAATATTTTTTAAGGTTCAATCAATCAATCAATGTGGCGCAGTGGGAGAGTGGCCGTGCGCAACCCGAGGGTCCCTGATTCAAATCCCACCTAGTACCAACCTCGTCACGTCCGTTGTGTCCTGAGCAAGACACTTCACCCTTGCTCCTGATGAGTGCTGGTTACCGCCTTGCATGGCAGCTCCCCCCATCGGTGTGTGAATGTGTGTGTGAATGGGTAAATGTGGAAGTAGTGTCAAAGCGCTTTGAGTACCTTGAAGGTAGAAAAGCGCTATACAAGTACAACCCATTTATCATTTATATAGCCCTAAATCACAAATGTCTCAAAGGACTGCACAAACCATTACGACTACGACATCCTCGGAAGAACCCACAAAAGGTTTTATTTTTTCTCAAAAAATAAGTTATAAGAAGCAAAGTAAAAAAAAAAAAAAAAGAATTTATTCAAACAAGTGAAGACCAAGTCTTTAACATGGTGGTGGTGGTTTGTGCAGCCCTTTGAGACACTAGTGATTTAGGGCTATATAAGTAAACATTGATTGATTTAAAATATTTTCTTGGATTTTAAAATTCTATTGAGTTTTGTCTTTCTTAGAATTAAAAATGTCGAGCAAAGCGAGACCAGCTTGCTAGTGAATAAAAACAATTAAAAAAATAGAGGCAGCTCACTGATAAGTGCTGCTTTTTGAGCTAATTCAGAACAGGCTAGCGGGCTACTCATCTGGTCCTTACGGGCAACCTGCTGCCCGCGGGCGCCGTGTTGATGACCCCTGATATAAACTATTAGACTGCGTGGTGGGTAGTAGTGGGTTTAAGTAGGCCTTTAAGAATTTCTCTTTTCCCATTTGAAACATTGAACATTTCAAAGATACTTTCTTTTTTTTTTCTAGATGCACCTGCAGTGGACAGAGACTACTGTCAGATCACGAGAAGTGCGGCAATGTCGCCATCTAGCGGCAGTCTCTGGATACAGCAAACCCTTTTCCCAGGGACACAACGTCGACAAAATGGAGCCCAGTGCTCGGTCATGACAATGCTGTGCCAGAGAGACCGCATCTGCTGCACAAAATAAACCACCAGCAGTTTAAAGCGATTATGACGCCGCTACTGTGGAGGATTCAGGGCTTGAATCTCGTTGGGTCCTTCGCAGCCATTGCCGTATACTTTAGAAACCAGTCAATATGAACTGCATCTAAAACACTTAAATACGGTTTGCTTGTTGCAAACATGCACGAAGGACGCTTTTCGGTTAGCTGGATTGCATGTATGTGAGAGCTAAATATGGAGGCGGATTGTTTGAATAATCTGGATTTGAGAACGCAAGTGAATGTAGGTCATCGTGGCGCACATGCTCGAGTTCGTATAGTGAAATATGAACGTGTGAAGCCTAAAAGGGGGGCTGAAAACGTCAAGGTGGAATCAAACCATAACATTAAGTGAGAGTAAAAGTGGACATTTTGGAGCTGTTAACCTGGCCCTCCATTTAGTGTTCTAGAAGGATGCATGATCAGGTCAGACTTCATGACAAAAAACGTCTAAAAAGTGTTTGTTCAATAGTGATTTATGCGTTAGTCAGTCCATGTAATGCATCAACGTGTCTTGAATTTGGAGTTTCTCCTAACACAGAGGTCAGAAACCTTTTTGGCTGAGAGACCCATGAAAGACAGCTATTTTAAAATGTATTTACTTGAGAGCCAGATAATATTGTTTAACACAGACTATAACTAAATGCATGCAATTTTAAGACCAACATTTTTAAGAGTGTGGTAGAAAACCGATGGATGAGAATGTGTTACATTTTGAACGTTATTTTTAACGCTGTGATTATCAGCGGAATTGTTCATTATTAATCATATTAAGCAATCTCAGCAAATATTTATCCGAGCCGGATGCAATCATCAAAAGAGCCATTAGGTTCCTTACCCCTTTCCTAACATAAAATCTTTTGGATTCCGTGATCTCAACCGTTTTAAAGAAAGTCTCCACACACGTCAGATTTGAGGAAAATTCCCAGGACTTGTTTTTATTAAGAGAATTTCAGAACATAATAGAGGGACCGGACACCTGCGTTTTTTGAGATTTCCCAATTCAAATAGTTTAAAAAGAACAACGGTGTTTTTAAAAAAGGTGACTCTACAGCACAGATGGAGCAGGGGCTGTTTTTTTTCCCTCTTTCTCATAACGCAGGGTCGTCAGGCATCGCTGTTCCAGGAATGTTTCACATGTTCGTCTTCCTCTTTCTTATGGACAACACGCTTAATTCTTTTCAAAAACACATTTTCAATGAGGACCCCAAAAAAAATGAAACCAAGATCATGAGACACGAGCAAAAAAAAGGGAACTCACTGCACATTAAGAGGTCTAAAAGAAGCAGCCACGTTATAACATGGCTGAACCGTTAATAAAACATGAGTAGGGGGCGGGGGCCGAACTGTATAAGGGGGTTTGTGGGGTGGGGTAACAACTACACAAGTCACATCAAAGCCAATCCAGCGAAGGGGGTGTTGGGGGGACACTTTCTACACCAAACAAGCCTTCAACAATCACGAAATGCCATTTAAAAAAGATTTTAGTGTGTTTGTCTTGCTTGCAGACACTTGATATGACCACTGCAAATCTGCAAGGTGCTCCATAATCAGCTTCGCTTTTTTGTGCTAAAAATCTGTACGGATACTTATAAAATCATTGATAAAAATATTCCTCTGTTAACAATACGCCTTGGAGGGAAACCGTGTGAGAGACTTGAGAGGGGAGCTTCGAGGGGAGTGTTGGGGACGCTGGGGGCAGTGGTGCTACTCTGACTTGGCCTCTTTGGCCTCCTCCGGGGCTTCCTCCTCCTAGGTAAGAACACAAGATGGAGGTCAGTCGGTGACGTTTTGGTGACTTAAAATGAACCTCGACCGAAGTCGCCGCTCACCTCATTGGTCTTGGCCTCGCCGTTCTCAGAGTGGTTTTCTTCATTGGCCTCTGCCTCGGCGTTCTCCTTTGACTTCTTGGTCTTCTTGTCCTCCTTCTTATCGTTCACAGCCTTTTCCTTCTGGATAGGACAACAGTGCAAAGAGGTCAGCTGGGTGGAATATTGAGAGGACTTCTCAGTCACGCGTGGTACATGTTCTAGCTTACCTTCGCTGCCTTCTTCACCTTTGGTTCCTCCTTAGATGGGGCCGGTTTCTGTGGACCAAAGACAAGATTAAAATGTGTTTTTGTCCATTTACAATGTGTTTTAGACAGCTAGGAAAACACTTACAAACTGATTTAGACCTCAACTACTTTTGATCAGACATTTTAGAACTCAAACTGAGAAAAATCTAATTGTGATGTTTTTAATTCTATACTACCCGTTAAAATGAGTAAAGAAAGGCATGTTACTTTTAGGGTTCCAAACTCAATTGAACTATATGGACTACTGGGGGTTAAGGCTCGTATTTACTTCAGAATCGTTTTTAACCACATGACTAAATCAGACTGGATAACGCAAGTTGCTCTTTATTTGTCCAGTGAGTGTTTGTCGTGCTGTAATATTTGTGTTACACCTGTAATTGTAGTTAGCGCCTAGTGCAGAGGTCCTCACTGATTTCCATGCCTCGAACCCTCTACTTATACATCTTGTATAATATTGTGTTTTAAATTAGACTACCAAAAGGTACCTTGTTGTGTTGCAATGCTAAAATTTTCAAATAATACTACATGGAGTCGCCAATCTCTACCTGGCAAAAAGAGCGCTAATAACTAGCTATCTAAAATGCATACATAAATATAACTGATATGTTTTCATTCATTATAAACCTGCAATATACAGTAAGTACAGTGGCCATGTCATTGTCATTTCTTAACTACACTCAAATGCATCTAATCAATGTTAATGTTTATATGAAGGTATTAATACCTTTGGAAAAAAAAACAGGGGGAATACAAATATATTTAAATAACGTACAATCAACACAGAAAATTACCAAACCGCTGCAGACTCCCAAACCTTTTGTTGAAGACCTCTCGTCAAGAGGGATTTAAGATTTCCGTAATATATTTAGATATTAGCTGTCCAGAATGAGCTGGCTGCAATTACACTAAACTCTGAAGTTAAGTAGGTTCAACATATAGTTGAAGACCCATGTTTCAGACTGTCAGTCAACAATTGTCGCAAGTTACCACGCTTTAATACAATATACAAAACTGTAATTTCTAAAATATTTGGGTTTATTTTTGATCAGCCAGCAGGCCAAGGACACTACAATTGTTATAATACGTCTATCACTCAAATGTCGGAGATGAAAAAAAAAACACCAGCCTGTTGTGGTCAGGTTGTTGCAATTAAAACTGCAATGTTAATCAATCTTGCAACCCTACTTTATCAGTCAAATTATACATATTGAAACATATTTTATTCAGCAAAGTTGATATTTAAGGGTGCCCTGACTTGAAGCACTAGATAACAATTGGAAAATAGTCTGCACTATTGTTATTCCTCGCCTAAATTTTCAAGTGCATAACAAATATTCCTGTCCATGTGCAGCCTTTTAGAGGATTATAAGAACTATTAACAGTATATTATGCACAATTTTGTCTACCCTTCCATGCAGATTGTGAAAATAGAACATTGTTTGCATTGTGCACACTGTCATAAAACTATGTTTACATTAGAATAATACTAAACCCCAAATAATATTTTGAGGGACAATATTTCACTCAAGGAACACCCTTTATATAATTTCCCTGCATTGTCTGCCAAATGTGAAAATACATTTTGCTTGCAACTGCAATTCATACAATATAATGGTAAATGGGTGTACTTGTATAGCGCTTTTCTACCTACAAGGTACTCAAAGCGCTTTAACACCACTTCCACAATTACCCATTCACACACTGATGGAGGGAGCTGCCATGCAAGGCATTAACATATTTAAAATGGCTATATTATGTTTAAAAGGCTACTAAACCCCAAATGTAACTTTTTTCGTGCAATTTTTATTTTAATGTACATGCACATCGGGCTTCCATTGAAATAATTTTGTTTAACAACTCTACAATATGCTTGTGTATGCGCCGATAATAAAATATATTCAGGATTTATACAATTAAGTTTTGCTGGGGGTTTTAATCAAATTTGATCTTTTCTGCACCCTTTAGAGCAGTATTTAGCTTAAAAGTAAAATAATATTGTGTTTTATCTGCAATCGCATTCTTTAATGAATAATTAATGCTTATATTGGTATATTACATGAATAACTGTTCATTTTACATAATTAGCTGCAACCCATACTATTGAGCAGTTTATATTATGTGTAATATAAATATGTTAGCCAATGTTAAGTTATTCATATGCGTGTCCTCTTACCGCCGATAACCGGGCTGATCTCCTCTTGGGCTAAAATAAAGCACAAGTTAATATCTGAGAATACATACACACAACAAATGTAAACATCATTTTTATTGTTAAAAAAATTGGTTACACAAGCGCTATGCGACCTGCGCCAGGCTTACCTCCTCTTCTTCTGTTTCTTGTCTCTGCAAAACAAGAAATGTACAGATTGGTATCAAAATACGAAGAAAATATGTTTATAAAGGACAGGAAAAGACTTTAAAAAGACTTGTTAGCATAATGTGGTTGGGAACCAAGCAAGAGAAAAAACTTTTTCAACTCATCCAAAAACACCAACATGTGGCAAAAAAGGCGCATTTTCGGGGTTTAGGGGTTGGCAATGTGGCGGGAAAGCATGGCTGCCGAGAGGGGGACTGAGAGCTGAGCCATGCGGGCCTCAGGGGACACATTTGCAAGGCCTGGGCCTCGCCTGCCCCCTTTATTCTCTCCCCCAAGTCTGCCTCCCATTCAAAGCATGCAGCTCACATTTGAACGCTGGCGCGGGAGTCTCAGGGAGAGGAGGGGGCGGGGAGGCGGGGGGGGAGACCACCCTGTGACTCACAGGCGCCACCAGACGGTAGAGCCGCGCCACCGCAGCCATTTGAGACCACGAACAAAGAGAGAAAATATATAATTTTATCAAAACGCGCCGGCGAATGTGGGATTTTGAGGCCAAAATACACGGGAAAGTCACCGTGGGATTTTCCCGCGGTGCTTTCGGAGCGGTTTGACGCACGGTCGGCGATAAGCGAGCCGTTTTGTTCTCGGTGTCTCGCCGACGACAAGAGCTGCAAAGCATGGCTGCTGCTTGCTTGTGCTTTAACTGCATGGAGGAGACTTCCAGCTCCCCGACCGAACAACGGCGGCTTGCATCGGCTAACGAACAGGAAAATATTCAACGCCACCGGCAAAAAAATCCGCTTATTTTATTTCCGTTATGAATAAATTACCAACGGTATCCGAGCGCGGTAAAATCTGTTATAATTAAGTAATGTCTCGCAGGAATGTCTCGCGCGCGTGTGCATACATTTCGCGCTCGTCAAAGTGCGTTGTTTTTTTTTTATTGGAAATACTCACCTTTCTCCTGGGCATGTTGATCTCTTGGAGGTTTTTTCGCGCAAATCCAACTAAAAACAGTTATTTCTCAGTACATGTGAAGACGAGTGTCTCCCCCTATGCTGGCCAGTGTAGTAAACACACTGAAACAGCGAGGCGAGTGGTTGAATGGGGGGAGGGGTGCGGCTAAACGCTTGATTGACAGCGGCGCGGGCCAATCAGAAGGCGCAGTTCGGGGGCTGCGGAACACTTGGAATTTTCGGAGCCCGGCGCGAATGGCTTCTCCCTCTGCTTCTTCTCGCAGGGAAGCCCCGGCACGAATGAAAGGATTCGAGGGCTGCGTTGGTTGAGTGTTTACGGTCGGGGAGTGGGTTGCGTAAATTGGTGTATTCGACCCCACCGCTAGTGCGCTTTCCGCCATTAATTAAACGAACTTACGTATAACAATGTGCAATTCAATCATCCAATATGGCGCCCACTCCTCTCGCGGACACATTTTTTTTTTTGTTTCCTAAATTCGTTTGAGTGGAAAGGCATGCGTCGTCTTCTCCACACGCCGGCAGGGGGCCCACTGAGCCCGTGTCTTTAACATCATGGCCGCCGTCCACTCTCACTCCCGGACAAAGACCCACTTAATCGCCATTTTTATTTTTTGCTTCCCTATAAAATACCGGTGTGATTGGTACGTAGTACAAAAACAACACCAGAATGCATGTTTTCTGCAGAAATACACGGAATGCCATTTTGGCTTTCTAGTTCTGCGTGTACGTGTCTCCGGCTCACAACCGAAGAGAGGGGCTGGAAGGGGCGGGGAGGCCGGGGGAGAGGCGGAGGAGGAATGCAAAGCTCCATCTAGTGCACAGAGGAGGAGTATTTGCACATACACACACACACACACACGCAGTCTGCCTGCAACACAGGAATCAAACCCGAGGACTTTGTCGTTTTTTTTGTGCAACAATTAATCCAATCCTGCAGAGCATTTGCGAGGAGCCAGAGAAAAGCACCCGGGACTGACCATGGTGATCAAAGTGTACATAGCCTCATCCTCCGGATCCACTTCGGTAAGGGAGGAGAATGGCACAGCTTTGTTGTGATGTGTGCTTAATTTTTTTTGCAGCATCATCTGCTCTCCAAGCCAATATGAGGGCAGATGAACTTGGATTGAACTCACTTAGTGATGTGCCCTCAGGATGGAAATGTCTGACCTCTGCTTGCTTGGCCACTCGTTATGAGTTTTGCATAGTCTGGGTTGTCTTTGGTGACTTTTGGTGCTGCGAGAGAAACTTGTTCAAGTGTTGTGGTTGTGTTGTGGCGTTTTCCGACAACCTGCTAGAAAACAGGAAATCAAACATTTGCAAAATTCCCCTAGTTTGGATTATATGTGGTGTTTAGTTCCATGCCAGTTATGTCCAGTGCATGAAGAAATGATGTGATGCAATTCTTCAGGGATTTTTTTAAGACATGCAGCTGCAGAACAGTTTTTTAAGGTCTGAACACAGTCTGATTAGCGTGCCAATACTGCAAAACAGTAAATCTTGCATATTAACTTATCATGTGTGTGCGCATAGATAGAGGAGGACGATACTTGAAATCTTAGTGTCAATCTGATAATAAGTAAATACAGAGCCAGTATGACCAATGCCAATTCAATGGTCATTCAATTTAAAAGTGTTTTGAAATTAGAGCTGTCTTTTAGAAATAATTTCAGTGACAAGTATCCCGGCTTTTAAATGGCTTCGCGAATATGGTGACCCTGTAAAATCAGCAAAACATCTGATCTTATTTGGATTAGCTCACAGGTGAAGATCTACATAACTTAATTTTTGTAACCACTTAAAGGATGAAAGTGAGTGTGAAAAACAGTGCTGAGAAGAAGACAGCCCTGATTTTTATTGAATTGACGAAATGTGTCATCCATAACATGAGTGTGTTGCCAACTTGTCGAGGTAGTTGGACCGTATCGCTGCTAGTCTGCACCACAATGAAGCAAACTGAGTCTAATGCCAGCCAAGAATGTTAATATAATTTCTAAATAGCAGACATTTATCCATAAAAATAAAGAGAAGCAGCAGGAAGTGGATACCGTAAAAGTCCACTCTCCAAGGAAAATAGTGTAAATCATTATTATATTACTTCATAAAACTACTGAACTTGTTATGGAGTGTTCTGTTAGTCGAAGAAGTTGGAATTTCCGAGTTTAAACTGGAACGCCCCTTGAGAACGGATTTTCAACTCGTAATGTCGTAACATTCTCACCAGTTGGCTACAAAGATGGCTGCTCTGGATTTAAACAATGATACATGCTTCTATAATATCCGTTATTAGCACTTCTGATTCATTTTTGTCACACTAAATCAGCCATATATGATGTATTGTTTAACGTTTGTGTATGGGTTCGTTTACTGTAGCGTAAACATTTTTTTGTAAGTGTTTATTTACTTTTACATTGCTAGCAAAAGTGTATGTTTCCCCACTTCATACACCGTGTTTTATAAGTTGCAGAAAGAGTGCATATTTTAAGTGGTTTACATTCAGACAAGGCACGCGCAAAAATAGCTTTGGTGAATGTGGCCATCTTGATTTCCAACCCCGTCACTGGAACGCTCACAACTCGGCTGTGATGTCATTCTCAGCTCTGACTTTTAACTTCTGAGTAAATGGAACACACCACAAGGAGTGAATCCTACATTGTTTTTGTACAATATTTGATATATAAAAGTCAGTTTTTGTTTTTAAAAAGCATGTTACATGTTGAAATTTTGATATTTTGGAAGATGGTAAATTCATGGTAGATCCTCGAATGATTATGAATTAATTGATCATTATTATAACCAGAATTGTAGCTGAGATAGGCGCCAGCGCCCCCCGCGACCCCGAAAGGGAATAAGCGGTAGAAATGGATGGATTATTATAACCAGAATAGAAAACAGGACATAGACTAAGATAAATGTAACATTAATGAAAAAAATGCAATTTTTACGCAATTATTTTTGCAAAATAATTTCACTAATGACAAATAAGTAAAGCAAAGGAAAAACGTCAATTGACTTTTCTTCTGTGTCTGTCTGTTTCCAAAGTCCTGCTGTCTCCAAACATGTATTCCCTATTTTTGCAAACTAAGGATGAGGTGGAAAATGGTGTCAGGGTAAAAGTATGTAATGTCACAAGAAACAGTTAAAATGTTGACATTAATACACTAACCCTGACACACTTTGTCACCCGAATCACAAAGCTGACATGCCGACTATTTTTTCTTTAAACATACCCTTACTTCTTAAAATATATAGAAAATTAACAAATAAAAATATCAAAATCATCCCAGCATCCTTTAATTTTTAAGTATGATGCTGGCCTCCGTGGGAAAAAAAACACCACTGTCGTAAGCTATATCACAATATATAAACAAAACTATACAATAATATGAATAACACAACAAAAATACTACTATTTGTGAACATGGACATAGAAAAGAACCAATCGATCCATTGCTGATACTACTCTTGTTATTAATACCGTCGACATTTACAGAGATCCTCCCATCCTCTACACAAAAACAAAGGCGGATTTCTGGTGTAATTTTAATTAAATATGTTTGTTGGTTTCAAAGTGCACCGCATCTTACTGAGATCTTTCTAATAGTTTGCGGTACCTAATAATGTGACGATGATTTCTGTCAGTTCGGTGTCTTTTTGTTGTATTTTACTACTGTTACTTAATGGACATGCCCGTAACACCTTTGGGAGGATGCACTTCCACTTAGCACAGAGCCTTTTTTTAGCCAAGCAGCACTAAGTGTTATTATTGCCGTTACAGTAAATGATCGTCAAAGACTGCAGTGTTATAAAAGGAGGGACTCATGGTCTAATAGAACAACTCTCAGACGCACTTAGCCTGTCAAGACCATTTTAGTTTTGAGCGATGGGGAGCTTCATAAATGTTCATTTAGAAGCCAGGTTTGGCATTACTGTATATATCTGCTCACTTTTCACCTTCAATAGACCTTAGTCATGTTTACTGTCCAACAGGCCATCTTCTCAGTGCATAGTGGACTTGAAAACCGCTGAATGGCTGACAATAAATTCCCATATTTCACAAGCTTATTGCAATAATAATTGCATTCCATTGTACTCACAGAGTAAAAGAAGACAAATATTGCGGTCTCTCTTAAAGTTAATGTCTGTTTTTTGTGAACCCAAAACATTTTTCAAATTCTTTGTGCGCAAAAATGGTTGAACCGCAGTATTCAAAGGCATTAAGACTTTAATAGTAAATATTCAGCGTATTCATTAGATCAGAATCAAGTCTTGTATATAAAAAGAACAACATATGTGTGACAAGGCATTCACACAACTAGGAATGCAAAAAAAAATGTTCTGAAGACATTACCAATAACTTCCTACTTTTCTAGACCAATAACAATATCCGATAACTTAATCCAAGGCTAGCACCTGGCATTTAATGCTATGACCACTAGAGGGGTTTCACATGATTATGGTGGCCAGTCATTTCAGTAGATGATAATCAATAAGCAGATATTAACAGTAAAAGAACAAGGAGAGCAATAATATTTTTTTTACATTTTGTCCCTCATAATATTGACAAAATAATAGAATGATAAATTACACAGTATGTTACTGCATACGTCAGCTGACTAAATTAGGAGACTTTGTTTGCTTACTCACTAATAAAAGACAAGTTGTCTAGTATGTTCACTATTTTATTTAAGGACAAACTTGCAAAAAAAAACATATGTTTAATGTACCCTAAGATGTTTTGTTGAATTGTGGTCCCCTTTATTTAGAAATAATTTTGGTACCGGTACCAAAATATTGATATCGGGACAACACTAGTAAGCACACATTTCTAGTGTATACCCTCTTTCATGGAAAAGTTCAGATGTATCAAGACTGAACTTGACGTGGCGTTTGCACATTTGTGGATGCTGTGGATACTTTGGCGACACACAGAGGTGGCCGTTCAGGCTTTGCCAACATTAGATTTCAACAATGTAAAAACATCAAGGCAAGGACCCAAAACTCACTTTTTTGCCAACGTATTTAATGCTACATATTCCTGTTATTATTTGTGAGAAAATCTATTAAATGTTCTAAGTGATTATTTTGCAACCTATTGCTGTCACAATGTAGTCCTGTAACTCAAGGACAGCTTCATGGCAAGTCGGGAGCTGCGACACAAATGGCACCAAAGACGGAGGAATGACCTGCCTTTGTGTCACATACGGCTGCTACAGCAAGTAGCTCTCCTGGGTTGTAATAATAAATTGAGTAATCAAACAGGAATTACAGTCTTTCATACCCTTTTTGATATGTGAGCATATTTACTTTTAAAAGATTGCTAAGTAAATATTACTTCATTTTCACATGAAACTCTAATCTATCTGTGAGCAGGCTATTGTATGAACACATTTTGTTGTAAGTTATACAAATTATATCTGTATTGTGGGTAATCAAGAGTCAACCACCTCTTGTAAGGTTTTACGAAACATTAGGCCTTTTTCCACCACAGGAACTTGCACAGTAACTTTCCCATTTAGCTGGGTAAATAAAGTACCCCCCTGTGTTTCCACCAAAACAACCCGGGTAGGTTTAGTTTTTCAGTAGCTATTATATAGTTTGTAGTAGCGTGGTTGGACTTTCAGGAGTCCCCAGTAAACCTGAGAGGGGCGGACTATGCGTTCAGGGAGTTTATAAAACTTTGTAGCCAAAGTTTCAACCACTATTAAAGTATGCAAAGACATCTTGTTTATGTTTATTTTTTGTGTGTTTCTATTATAACAAACTTAAACAACAAATAGAAAGAAGAACAAAAGGAATTTTCGTTTTGCAGGAAATTTTGTCGGGCATCTTTGTGCTGAAGAATGCTGATGTGTGAAACTATTTTGCAGTGTTGTTACTCAGCTGTAGTTTTTTAACTCTTATGCAGTTTTGTGCTGTTTATACATTTTTACAAACTTCATTTTACACGGGAAGCTATGTGAAGTGAACAGTCTCTTTTAAACTTATTTACAAAGGAATATATCGAATTCGGGCTTCACGGTGGCAGAGGGGTTAGTGCATCTGCCTCACAATACGAAGTTCCTGCAGTCCTGGGTTCAAATCCAGGCTCGGGATCTTTCTGTGTGGAGTTTGCATGTTCTCCCCGTGAATGCGTGGGTTCCCTCCGGGTACTCCGGCTTCCTCCCACTTCCAAAGACATGCACCTGGGGATAGGTTGATTGGCAACACTAAATTGGCCCTAGTGTGTGAATGTGAGTGTGAATGTTGTCTGTCTATCTGTGTTGGCCCTGCGATGAGGTGGCGACTTGTCCAGGGTGTACCCCGCCTTCCGCCCGATTGTAGCTGAGATAGGCGCCAGCGCCCCCCGCGACCCCGAAAGGGAATAAGCGGTAGGAAATGGATGGATGGATGGATATATCGAATTCAGTTAGACTTAGCGGCAAGACGAGCTGCTCACTGGGACTGCGACCTTATTTTTTGAAGATAAATGGGAAATGAGGACGAGTTGAATGAAGGTAAATCACATCAAATATTAACTATTTACTTTGTTACATGCTGTAAAAGTAGTCAGTGACGCTCTATTATTTGCTTCAACCCGAGTGAACCATATGCTAGTGCTATCAAGCTAATGCTAAATCTGATGTTTTTGGGTTGTTGCTGTGAGATTAACACTGACATTTATTGTTTGTATATTATTTACAGCTGAAATGGATCAATAAGACTTGTTTGACCCTCATTAATTCATCATTAATTGAGGGGCCGACTTTCTGAATGTTGCACACTGTGGACAAAAGCCTGACGTTTTATGTAAAATCTGGTACACATGGTTTTTAAATCATATTTTTTTATATGTAATTGCTTTGTACATACTGTATTTCAGTTACCTTCCGTTTTGTAAAAGAAATATGACTTAACATTGCCTGTTTAGTTACATGGTATCAGTGTAAAAATATGCTGTAGCACTCGTTCATACGTCATCGGCCTGATTTGTATAAACTACCCTGAACTGTGAAATGCGGTGGAAACACAAACCACAAACTTAACGTTTCTGAACTTTTGGTAGAAAAAAGGCAGATTGCAGCGATTATCTTTTCAAACGGGGTCCAGCACTACTTTATGCCATGCACTTCCATCTCCTTTTTCACCTTCTTCCCGATGTCCGACTATTTCCTTTTTATTTCTGCCTATTTGTGGTTCCCGTATCCCACTCACTCGTCTTTTGTTCTCTCCAAACACGAGAAAGAAGCACCTACTACTGACTCCGACTGAATTCTAATTGGACAGATTGTGCAGATCTTAGGCACTTGTCTAATTTCAATATACAGTAAGTTGTTTATCTATAAGGGGGCATGGCCTGGGTATGGTCTGGGCGTGCCCAGCTACACAAATATCTGTGGTCAATTCCATGTTGATTGGGATGTAACAAAATAAATGTGCTACTAGTGCATGCGCTCACTTTAATACATCTGAATATTTTATTAAGTAAGCGGTTTTCTGGATTTGAATGTGCGCCATTTTTTTCCCACGTCACACTTAATACATGAGGCCTCATGGTTACAATTATACTCGGTCTTTGTTTAACGTTTATTCAGCAGTGAGTCAACATGTCCTTTGTACTACTTTTAGTTCTGTTTAGCTGCATCTTGGCCACGTCCATTCAAAACTCCATAGAGATAGTTTCTGATTTAGTATCGTTTCAAAGCCATAATTGTGACAGATTTAAAGACATATTTCTAAAAAGACTATAGTATTTAAGTTTATACTTTTGCCAAACCTTTTCCCAAAAAAATGTAATGTGTAAATAACTTTATTTTTTTAATAGTTTTTGACCATTTATTTTGTTTTGTTTACTTTTTCAATTATTGCTGAAGCAGTATTGCATTTAATAGGGAATATCGAACACTTTTCTTTTGAACCTTGGACATATCAGGTTTTGTTCCCTTTTTATATAAACTTTGGACCCAAAAATACAAAGGCCCTGATTTAATCTTTAGTTTTTTTTATGTTGTTCTCTGCATACTTGGAAGTAAGAAAGAGTCAAACAAAGGTAAGTTTGACAAACTGTACCTATACATTTGTCCTAGTCAAATATGATATCACTCTTATGATGGGTGTAACATAACATAGCCATAAATCAGCAGTGAAATGTATGTATTATCTATAAGTGTATCCAAGAGTATAGCGATCACCTCGTATTTTGATAGCAAACTGACGCGTTGGTGATGCAGGTTTCGTTCTCCCAAGGATGCAGACGCGCTTTGGACACAGCGTGCAGGTAGGAAATGATTTATTTTAGAAAAAAACAGACTTAGACAAAACAAAAAGAGCTAGCATGGGTGCTAGGAAACACTAAAGGACCTTAGCATGTAAGCTAGGATAAACTGAACCGAGAACAAACGTTGTCACTTGTTGCGTATGGCAAATTAGGAAGCAAAACAGACTGACAGGAGAAGGCAGGCTAAATAATGATGGTAATCACAAAAACAGGTGCACGTCAGGAGCAAGCGGCAGGTGAAAACAATGAGCAACAATGGAAACAAACCGAGAGGTGCACAAACCGCAACCGAATGAGTCGAAAACCAAATGAAAACACAGAAAGACTAAAAAATCCATACCACAACATGATCCGGGCAGCGGATCACAATGGAACGCCGCTGCCGCAATTGCAGAGGCAGGCGACCTCGAAAAGGCCACATTGGTGGCCGCCGAGAAGGTGGGCGTGAGTGGCGCCAGAAGTTCAGCAGCCGGAGAGTTCTAAAACAAAGTCTTGGGTGTCGATGCTGTTTGCGCCACTGGCGTCCATACACTGACCTCCGAGGGAGCTGCTTGCAGGCCCCTGATTGCAGCAGGCCAGCTTGAGGTTGCTGAGACGTTGTCGTGGAAAGAGGAGGCGGAGCCATCATCGCCATGGAAGCGGAATGGGGTGTCGTCGTCGTGGAAGCAAGAGGCGGCACCGTCGCCGTTGTGGAAGCAGGAGGCGCAGTCGTCGTCGCCGTGGAAGCAGGAGGCGGAAACGCCGTCGCCGTGGAGGCATGAGGTGGTGTCGCCGTGGAAGCAGGAGGCGCAGCCGTTGTAGCCGTGGAAGCAGTAGGCGGTTGTGTGCCTTGGAAGCTGGTGTGGGAACCAGCCTTTGAGCATGTGCTGGTGTGGGAACCAGCCTTTGAGCAGGTGCTGGTGTGGGACCCAGACATGGAGCAGGTGCTGGTGTGGAAACCAGACCTGGAGCAGGTACTGGTGTGGAAACCATACTTGGAGCAGGTGCTAGTTTTGAAACCAGCCTTGGTGCTAGCCTTGGACTTGGACTTGGTGCTAGTGGCCTAGCCGGAGGTTGCGGCTTGGCGGGTCGAAAGACTGGTGGTGGTGGCCGCGCCGGAGGTTGCGGCTTGGCGGGCCGAAAGACTGGTGGTGGTGGCCGCGCCGGAGATTGCGGCTTGGCTGGGCGCAGCTGTGCTACATCCGTAGCACAGCTCCCAGCACTAGCCCACCCTCAAGAAGCGGGTACCAGACGCGCTCCCCGTGGTCTGGAATTGTCTTTAAGCATGGGTGGAGGGAGGTGGGGGGTAGAGTCCTCCCCTTTTGATTGTCCAGAATGTGCACTATGCTTCCCAATAGCAGGTGGAGTGTTCTCTGCCGCTTGGGATGTTCCTCCAGCTTCAACTCAATTAGAACACTCTGGTACCACTCATTCATCCAAACAGGACTGTATTTCTCGAGATTTGTCTCGAAAGATGGCTGAGTTGGAGCAGGAAGTGCAGTGGACCGAGGAGTGGGCTGAGCTTGAGCCATAGGGGGTGAGGCGGAAGTCATACAAACAGGTGACTGGGATTGACTAGACTGAAATCTAAAAAAAATATCCTGATAATTCTTAGTAGTAGTGTCAAAGTAATTTGTAAATGGCTGAGAGAAAGAATTTACCGAATTAAAAAAATGTCCTTATCTCTGACGTCATCAAACGTGGACGGGGGGCGTCAACGGAGTGACGTCATAGCTGCTGTCCTTGTGATTGACAGGCCAGCCGGAGAAATCTTTGGAAAAGTGATCAATGGAATTACCAGACACCTGAAGGGAATCCTGGGCGGCTTGTAGCTGGCTGTGTTCCGGAGGGGAGGATTGTGGGATTTGCGCGTCTCTTTCGCGAGTCGAAGCCTTCTTGAGAGACTTTCGCTGACGCGTGCGAGCGAGCTGAGAGTGGAGTTGATCTGGACCAGAAACCCTCCAGGTCCCTACAACATGTCTTCACCTGGCGAACTGCAGAGCGTCTCTGCCTCCATCGCTCGGAGGACCATCCACGCACCTTCATCGACCTCCGAAAAAGCCGCAGCAGGAGAACTTCTTGATGCTTGTTTCCTACTGTGACGCGTTGGTCGCATGGTGATGCGAGTTTCGTTCTCCCAAGGATGCAGACGGGCTTTGGAGCACGTAGGAAATGATTTATTTTAGAATAAAACAGACTTAGACAAAACCAAAAGAGCTAGCATGGGAGCTCGGAAACACTAAAGAGCCTTAGCATGGAAGCTACGATAAACAGAACCGAGAACAAACGTCATCACTTGTTGCGTATGGCAAATTAGGAAGCAATACAGACTGACGGGAGAAGGCAGGCTAACGAAAACACAAAAAGACTCAAAAATCCAAACCACAACATGATCCGGGCAGCGGATCACTACAGCAAACATAGATAAGCAAAATAGCTGATGCTCAGAAATGAAAAATAAAACATGGCTCGAGGTCATTTATTAGCCGACACAAATCGGTATCTTATAACAGTGGTAAAGGGTTAGTTGTCCGAAATCGTCATATCCTTGATGAAATATTGCTTTACCTCTCGGGTCATTTCTGGCAAACCTTTTGCACTTTTCAAATACAGCGATGACTGGAATGAGCCCTAAACTTTTCTTTGTGACTAGCTTTGCAGCTTCTTTAGCAGCATGCGTCTTTGTAAGAGTTTCAAAACACCATCGTAGCGATGATGGCTGATAAAGTTTGATGTATTGAAGGCTGTTTTTTTTCCTTTCTTGTGAAATGTTTGCAGAACATTTGGTGCATAATATCTTCCTTTCAAATAGTAAATAAGTCCCACATGGTTAACTTATCCTTGTTTACACCAGTGGTTCTCAACCTTTTTTTTAGTGATTTACCCCCTGTGAACATTTTTTTAATTGAAGTACCCCCTAATCAGAGCAAAGCATTTTTGGTTGAAAAAAAGAGATAAAGAAGTAAAATACAGCACTATGTCATCAGTTTCTGATTTATTAAATTGTATAACAATGCAAAATATTGGTAATTTGTAGTGTTTTTTCTTGAAGTAATTGGGAAAAAAAGATATAAAAATAGCAAAAACAATGTTGAAAAATAAACAAGTGATTTAATTATAAATATATATTTCTACACATAGAAGTAATCATCAACTTAAAGTACCCTCTTTGGGGATTGTAATAGAGATACATCTGGATTCATCAATTTAATTCTAAACATTTCTTCACAAAAAATAAATCTTTAACATCAATATTTAGGCAACATTTCCACAAAAAAATTAGCTGTCAACACTGAATATTGCATTTTTGTATTTTTTTTTTCACAGTTTATGAACTTTCATTCATATTTTGTTGAAGTATTATTCAATAAATATATTCATACAGGATTTTTGAATTGTTGCTATTTTACCCCCTTTGAGAACCACTGGTTTACGCTATACAACTTAAACTGTCATGATCCGTGGTGCGGACCATGTTTTTGTGTTTTCTGTTAGTTTTGGACTCCTTTTGTTCTTGTTTGTGCACCTGTGATTTTGTTTAGTCACCATGGTAAGTTATGATTTTCACCTTCCTTTTACGCTCATCAGAGACTCTATTTAAGCCTGCCTTTTCTGGTCACTCGTTGTGGCTTCGTTATTTGCTATACGCAGCTTTTACGTTTCGATGTTCCTGTGCCCGGCTCCTGTGTTTCCTATGCTAAGTTGTTGCCCTAGCTTCCCATGCGATTGGCATGTTTTTCTTTTGTTTGTTTCTGTCTCTTTGGTACTTGTTTGGTAAATAATCATCTCCTACCTCACGCTGTCGTCCAGAGTGTCCGTGTTGCATCTGGAGGAACGATCCCGCAGCAAGCTGCAACCCCAACCGTGACATTAAACAAAAAAAAACAGTCATTGAAGCAATGTTTTAATGTTACATAGATAGACAGATAGATAGATAGATAGCACTAAATTTATTCCTTCAGGAGATTTCCTTCAGGAAAATTACAGCAGCAGTATATGTGATTGATTGATTGATTGATTGATTGATTGATTGATTTTAAAAGTTAATAATAAATAATGGGGGTATATGTTATTGTTTTCCATCCCCTGTCATCCTAGTACCCCCCCAAAGAGAGGAGCTGTACAGTCTGGAGCGTGTGGGACAAAAGAGGTTTTTAGTCTATTAGTCCTGCACTTGGGATGAAGCAGTCTAGCACTGAACAGGCTCCTCTGGCTACTGATAACGGTATGCAGTGGGTGACTGGCATCATCTACAAACCCTGTTTCCACATGAATTGGGAAATTGTGTTAGATGTAAATATAAACGGAATACAATGATTTGCAAATCATTTTCAACCCGTATTCAGTTGAATGTGCTACAAAGACAACATATTTGATGTTCAAACTGATGAACATTGTTTTTTGCAAATAATCATTAACTTTAGAATTTGATGCCAGCAACCACATTGTATGCAAATTGTCGAACAGTTTTAGAACGACATTTCTCAACGAGCCATTGCAAGGAATTTAGGGATTTTACATTTTACGGTCCGTAAAATCATCAAAAAGTTCAGAGAATCTGGAGAATATCATTGCACGTAAGCGATGATATTACAGACTGTTGATCCCTCAGGCATTACTACATCAAAAACCAACATCAGTGTGTAAAGGATATCACCACGTGGGCTCAGGAACACTTCCTAAAACCACTGTCAGTAACTACAGTTGGTCGATACATCTGTAAGTGCAAGTTAAAACTCTACTATGCTAAGCCAAACCCATTTATCAACAATATCCTGGGCCCAAGCTCATCTAAGATGGACTGATGCAAAGTGGAAAGGTGTTCTGGGCCTGACGAGTCCACATTTCAAATTATATTTGGAAACACAGGATGTGGTGTCTTCCGGAACAAAGAGGAAAATAACCATTCGGATTGTTATAGGCGCAAAGTTCAAAAGCCAGCATCTGTGATGGTATGGGGGTTTATTAGTGCCCAAGGCATGGGTAAATTACACATCTGTGAAGGCACCATTAATGCTGAAAGGTACATACAGGTTTTGGAGCAACATATGTTGTCATCCAAGCAACGTTATCATGGACGCCCCTGCTTATTTCAGCAAGACAAGTGTTACAACAGCTTGGCTTCGTAGTAAAAGAGTGCGGGTACTTTCCTGCCCCGCCTTCAGTCCAGAGCTGTCTCCCATCGAAAATGTGTGCGCATTATGAAGCGTAAAATTACGACTGTTGAACGACTGAAGCTCTACATAAAACAAGAATGAGAAAGAATTCCACTTTTAAAGCTTCAACAATTAGTTTCCTCAGTTCCCAAACGTTCATTGATTGTTTTTAAAAGAAAAGGTGATGTAACACAGTGGTGAACATGCCCTTTCCCAACTACTTTGGTATGTGTTGCAGCCATGAAATTCTAAGTTAATTATTATTTGCGAAAAAAAATAAAGTTTATGAGTTTGAACATCAAATATCTTGTTTTTGTAGTGCATTCAACTGAATATGGTTTGAAAAGGATTTGCAAATCATTGTATTCCGTTTATATTTACATCTAACACAATTTCCAAACTGATATGGAAACAGGGTTTTTTAGGATGCTCATTAGTTTTTCCACATTCCTCTTCTGTGCCACCGTCACCAGTGAGTCCAGGTAAATTCAGATCGTAGAGTCAGCCCGTTTCTCCATTTTGGACCTTTCCTTCTTAGATGTACTGCCCCCTCCAGCACACTGTGATGTACAACAAAACACTGGCTACCACATACTGGTAGTACATCCACAAGTTTTTTGCAAGTGTTGAAGGAGCACAGCCTCCTCAGGAAGTACAGCCTTCTCTGTCCTTTCCTGTACAAGTGGTCCGTCCAGTCCAGCTTGTTGTCCACCCACACCCCGAGGTACTTGAATTAGTCCACGGTCTGTACCGCAACTCCCTCGATCACAATAGGTTGTGACCTTGGACTCGATCTCACGAAGTCAATGACCAGCTCCTTGGTCTTTGACGGATTGAGCTGCAAGAGGTTCCTGTGGCACCAGACAGCAAAGTTCCTCACCATGCTCCGAAGTTATCGTATTTATTATTGTAATGTCATAATTTCTAATATCAATAACCAACAATCATTTTGCACCTCTCAAAAGGACAGTCTCATCAAAGACAATTTTTTTTAAACATCACTTTTAATAAACATATTATTATTGTGTGCTTTTTTTCTAATATCGTGCTTTTTTTTTAAGTCAGACATATTAGGAACATCCCATTAAGTTGAGCAAGTGTATGTGTATCGTGAGAGAATATTTGAGTTGTATTAAAACAGCACCAATCGTAATAATGATCATGGTGGATACAGTATGTAGTGACCATATGTTTTATACCTATTGCATTCTATATCATACCTTCAAGTGTTTCTCAGTAAAAGATCCTCTGGTAACTTGGTGACTTCTATAATAGTTACCGGTAATTCAAATTGTGGCGCTGCAATGTTAACAAACATGCGGGTTGTTCTGAGTAAAGACCAGTTATTTATTTGGTGCCCAGCTCTACCTCACACGCAATGTATGGCAAAACGTGTTCATATTCACTGTTTTTCTCAAAAAACAAGAGCAATTTCATAGATTAATTTTTTTATAGTCTTTATAATGTTTAGTTTTGAATGCGTAGACTTGTAGTACTGTATTTTTCGGACCATACGGCACACCAGGTCTATTTTATACAAAAGGTGCACCAGATTATAAGGTGCATTTAAGCGGACATGTTAGGATTTTTTTCTACATTTGAAACACATAACATATAATGGTGGTTCATTGGTCAAAATCTTGCACATATTTTGTTTTACAGACCATCCTTACAGCCGCTTTCTGACCGTCTCTTCAGGATGCACCGTTACGTGGACGATCCTATTTATGTGGCTCCACTTTGACAAAATCTTTTCCCTGTCTTCTTTGTTGTAGTTTTTAGCTCTTCCATGGCGAGTCTAGTGACATATGTATTAGAAATATACGCTACTTTATTATAAAAATGGCAAGAGTGGAGGATGAATGCACCACTAAAGAGGATTGAGAAAAAGAAGGAGCTTATTGACTACCATGCGGACTACAATGGCGGACATGCCCACATTTTCAGGACATATGCAGATCCCAAATACACATCAGCAGGTACTAATAGGTAAGAAAAGTTGATTTGGCCTAATACATTTTAACAAAACTCCAGATTATATGTCTCCTAAAGGGTGCCTTTTTTGGGTCCTATACTTCATATGTTGAAGCACAGTACGTCTGACTATAGTAGCGGTAAAGCGCTGACAATCCATCAAGCTGTGCGGCTTCCTCCTAAAATATTTAACGGATTTTTAAGCACCGTGTGTAATGTTCCATATTCTCAATTAAACATTTGGGCTTACAAGCATCATTTATTGAACAGGCCTCAACTTGCAGTCCACACATATATTTTATGTGTGACTGCCATCTGCTGGTCACACTTATTACACCATGTACCAAATAAACATGCTTTGAGGTCAGTAAGCACAACCAGAATTAATCTGTGAATTAGGCGCACCAAGTTATAGTGCGCACTGTCGATTTTGGAGAAAATGAAAGGACTTGAAGTGTCTCTTACTATCAGAAAATCTTTCAACACTCATTGCACCTATTTTTGTTGCATATAGATTTCAAACCACATCCTGCAACATGTCTTTATTACATTATACACACTGGAGGAGGCACACAGTTGAGCAGTTTCCTTATTGCCATGATAAAGTCGTGGAATATAAATCCATGACAGGGGATAGGGTGCATTCATTGTATTTGTGTATGTTCTTCTTATGTGTTTTTTCTAAGAGTTTGTAGGTCAGACATTGTGTAATAGGTTGGTTTAAGTCTCCCCCCCCCAGGCCGCAGTAAGGGAATTCAGCCAAAAGTGTTCTTTTGTAATGCTGACTGAGTTTAAGCTTGGGTGGAGACTACCGTTGCTGTCAAATGTTCAGCAATTGTCTGGTCTTTACACAAGCTTGATTAAATTCCCCGAAAACTATTGTTCCTTTTTCACACACAAACAGTTGACTAAAGATTATCCTGGCGGACCACCAAAAATAAATTTGGCGCTACCTATAAGCCCTCACTGATAAGCACATTCTAACAAGACTTTCTGTGGATATAGCTTGTCATTACAACGCCATACAATAGAAGACAGTATGCGTCCGAACTCCGCTTATTACCACACGTCATTAAGGCTGCAGCTATCGTCAATCGATTGATTTAGTACCTAAGTAATCTATAAATTAGTTTGTTTGATTAGTCGAGTAATTGGATAAAACACACTTTGTATTTCTAATAAATGCACAACAGAACATACATATATATATATATATATATATATGTGTGTGTGTGTAAATATATATATATATATATATAAATATATATGTATATACACATACATATGGACAAACCCCGTTTCTATATGAGTTGGGGAATTGTGTTTGATATAAATATAAACGGAATACAATGATTTGCGAATACAACATATTCAATCGAATGCACTACAAAGACAAGATATTTGATGTTCAAAGTCATAAACTTTATTTATTTTTTGCAAATAATAATAAACTTAGAATTTCATAGGCTCCAGCACCCCCTGCGACCCCAAAAGGGACAAGCGATAGAAAATGGATGGATGGATGCTCATTTTAATCATACAGCAGCATATTGTTTTCAGACGCATCACATAGTTCGCTTTTCCCTTCAACAATAACAGCAACTACTACTCATGCAGTCTTCAAGAGAGTTAACAATTACTTTCGGAGAAATTATGATTTAGAACCTTCCTTTTTTGGTAAGGACGATGGGCAAAGGGTTTTAGAAGCTGTGTTTTAAACAGATCCAACTTTAGCGAAACACTATAAGCATTACATTGCGAGGTGCTAAACAAGAAATACAAACTACAACATTAAAAAAAACAAAAATTTAGTGTACATTGTCTGGTCTTACTCGGATGCCGTCTGATGGGATGTTCATATTTTCCCGTTTAGATGAAGAATTAATCATAATCCTCATGCAAGTTTAAAAAAAAAAGTGGCAGCAAACAAGCATTATTTTCGTGTCTTTCGGTCTAAGTTGAATGTCAAAGTTGACTACTGTAACTCCTCGGTTTATGACCATAAACTTCTACATCTAGACATATTTTTTGACGCAAGAGTGTATATAGGGTAGCACGGTGGTAGAGGGGTTAGTGCGTCTGCCTCACAATACTAAGGTCCTGAGTAGTCCTGAGTTCAATCCCGGGTTCGGGATCTTTCTGTGTGGAGTTTGCATGTCCTCCCGGTGACTGTGTGGGTTCTTTCCGGGTACTCCGGCTTCCTCCAACCTCCAAAGACACGCACCTGGGGATAGGTTGATTGGCAGCACTAAATTGGTTCGAGTGTGTGAACATGAGTGGGAATATTGTCTGTCTATCTGTGTTGGCCCTGCGATGAGGTGCCAACTTGTCCAGGGTGTACACCGCCTTCTGCAGGATTGTAGCTGAGCTAGGCTCCAGCGCCCACCGCGACCCCAAAGGGAATAAGCAGTAAAAAATGGATGGAAGAATGTTTACCAAAAAAAAAAAAAAAAAACATATGTGTTTTTGTCTTACATAAGGATTGTGATTGATAGACAAAATTCCAAAAAAGTGCAGTACCCTCATCAAGTATATAAGAATGTTTTGTTTTTTTTAAATGGTGGATCGTTTGTTTTGTTTTAATTGAGTGAACCCTCAGTATACTTTACAGACTATTGATCGCAACCTGTGCTCGATACAGTACATCTAATCCACTCCTGCCCTTGTCTGACTGCTGTAAATGCCTGCATGACCTTTTTGGGGATTGATTAAGGCCTGAATTTATTCTTACTTCCTCGACACCAAAGCAATATTGCATAACTGAGATTGTCTAATCTCTGGAACTATTATGTATTTCAATGAACCATCAGATCTTTTAGGTTCAAAACTGTATTGTTTCTCTCAAAATGTTCTAACATTGTGGACTAAAGTATGGTAAAAAATCAGTTCATATAATGAACAATTTACATTGCAACACTGATTACATAAGGACAACTCTCCAAGCTCAAGCTTGAGTCATTAGGTTTGTATTTCGGTGTATGACAGGGGATTGCTAAAATAAAAATTGCAGATTGTGTGGTGTGTATTGAAGTACTTCTAATCCTCATACATTTAAGACTAAACATGTTGACAATTTTACTGCTATTGCCAATGGTCCATATTTCAAAGGCCTACTGAAACCCACTACTACCCACCACGCAGTCTGATAGTTTATATATCAATGATGAAATATTAACATTGCAACACATGCCAATACGGCCTTTTTAGTTTACTAAATTGCAATTTTAAATTTCCCGCGAAGTGTCTGTTGAAAACGTCGCGGAATGATGACGCTTACGTTGACGCGTGCTTGTGACGGTATTGGTTGGAGCAGACATTTTAGCCCAGCACCACTCACGGCTAAAAGTAGTCTGCTTTAACCGCATAATTACACAGTATTTTGGACATCTGTGTTGCTGAATCTTTTGCAATTTGTTCAATTAATAATGGAGACTATAAAGAAGAATGCTGTTGGTGGAAAGCGGTGGTTTGCAGCTGCCTTTAGCAACCAAAACACAGTCGGTGTTTCTTTGTTTGTTGTGAAGCTTTAATATGGAACAGAGCAGTCAAGCGAACATGTTTCTCTACCACGTGTCAACCAGCAAGTTTTTGGATGAGAAAATTGTGATATTAAGTCGGCTCTAACCGCAGACTTGAGCGGAGTTTGCGTCCTCCTGCAGCAGCTGTCAAAAAGGCAGCTGTGACTTTCTTGGCTCCTCCATATGGCTTCCTTCAGAGACAATGGCAGTCACCCCAGCCCTCCGACTTTCAGGAATGACTTTATAATCTCATTAAAACACTAGTAACACTAAGCATATAAGGGATTTTCCAGAATTATCCTAGTAAATGTGTCTAATAACATCTGAATCGCTCCCACTGCCATCGCCTTTTTTTCTTTTCTTTTTTCCCCCTTTTTTTTCTATTTTTTCACTCTAACTTTCCTCATCCAGGAATCTTTCATCCTCGCTCAAATTAATGGGGAATCGTCGCATTATCGGTCCGAATCGCTCTTGCTGCTGGTGGCTATGATTATAAACAATGTGGGGATGTGAGAAGCCCTACAACCCGTGACGTCACGCGCACATCGTCTGCTACTTCCGGTACAGGCAATGCTTTTTTATTAGCGACCAAAAGTTGCGAACTTTATCGTCGATGTTCTCTACTAAATCCTTTCGGCAAAAATATGGCAATATCGCGAAATGATCAAGTATGTATCTCCACGTTGTAGGGCCGACGGTGTGGCGCAGTGGCAGACTGGCCGTGCGCAACCTGATGGTCCCTGGTTCAAATCCCACCTAGTACCAACCTCGTCACAGCCGTTGTGTCCTGAGCAAGACAATTCACCCTTGCTCCTGATGGGTGCTGGTTAGCGCCTTGCATGGCAGCTCCCTCCATCAGTGTGTGAATGTTTGTGTGAATGGGTAAATGTAGAAGTAGTGTCAAAGCGCTTTGATTACCTTGAAGGTAGAAAATCGCTATACAAGTACAACCCATTTATTTATCATTTAAGTACGACACACAGAACGAACCTGCTATCCCCGTTTAAATAAGAAAATCTCATTTCAGTAGGCCTTTAAAGGATATGTGGCCCAAAATGCCCAATGGATCTTAGGTCCAAGGTCTCATGCAAAGTTTATGTCCCTTGTTGCTTCCTTACAGCTCACTTCTGTTGTAATCTTTCTCAAACAATCAGGTATTGTTTCTGGTCGAGCCAAACAGATGATAAAGGATTGAAGTCTCTGCAGGTGGGGGCAAAGGTCATTATAATCATTTTTATTTCACTGCTTAGAGACTTTTTACTCATGGTTGTTGTTTTTCTTTTTCTTTTTCTTTTTATCTCTGGATGTAGGTGGATTTGTACAAAAAGTGTGGAAAAAAATATGGTGCCATGTGGGGAATGACCTGCATCAGCAGTTTTCATTCTCCGCGTATTAGAAACACCTGATCCATTTTTAGTCAAACAATGAGTCTGCTGTTTTTGCACCAGGCCGATCACAGTGTTATTTGCATGCATGGACAAGCTATTTCACCAAATTGTGAGAGGGAATGCAGATTGTGGAACTGAAACCAGTAAAGCTGACTCTTGATTCTGCACTCGAGCATTCGTATAGTTAGAATCAACACAGCAGCTTGTGTCCTGGCGTACTGTTAGATAGATAAGGACAAGAAGATAAACAGCAGTAAGAGCTGAGAGGAGTTGTTTATTACCACTCCCAAAACCTTCTTGTTGGTTTTATTAGTATTACATTGAATTTTGATTTAAAAAAAAAACCTTTTTATTCCAGTAGATCAAAATAGAGAATTTTATGCTTAACCAGTTACAATGCAAGTCTGGTTAAAGAGAGGATGTAAACGTTGTTCCTCAAGAGAGAGGACTGTGTGTTTCTGGTAGTTCCAAGCCGCTGTCACGTTGTTCCAAGGAGAGTACCTTTTTATCTAAATGTTTCAAGATTAAATAATGGGAGAGGCATGATAATATGAACTGCCGTTGTGTCATAAATTTGGCTCAGTTTGGTACCAGGTGTGCGTTAGTGTGCAGCTTACGGCGTACTTGTTTGTGTCTACTCGCAAAAGGCCATATTTGGCTCGTGTCTGACTGGTTACCTCCTTTCGAGACCCAGAGGAGCTCTTATTTCCGTCTGGCCTTGTAGGGCCATCCTCACTCTGACTCGCGCCCATCAGAGTCCTATTGGACAATGCACACAAACACACGGGCACATAGAAAGAGGCGGGGTTAAGATGCAGCACAACACACCCTTTTATCTATTTCTAGTCAGAGGCACCTATTATATTCCTGAAACGAAAAAAAAAATCCACACAACAAGATGCAATGTTATGAAATACCATCTCGGATGGGTACCTTTCACATTTGAATCGATTCCCGGTACCTGGGAATCAGTGGCGATTGCTCTAAGACAGGGGTCGGGAACCTTTTTGGCTGAGAGAGCCATGAAACCAAATATTTTAAAATGTATTTCTGTGAGAGCCATATGATATTTTTTAACACATTTTTAAGTAATACCAACATTTTTAGAGTATAATAAGACTCTTATTCTTTTTAATAACAATGTTATTCTGAAGCTAAGCAATAATAAATCAAATACTTCTTACCATTAATACGACTTCTTGAACAGGTGCGGTAGAAAACGGATTGATGGATTAAAATGCATGAGAATGTTTTATATTTTGAACATTATTTTTAACACTGATTACCAGCGGAATTATTCATTACTTATTGTGTTAAGCAATGTCAGCTAAGATTTATCTGAGAGCCAGATGCAGTCATCAAAAGAGCCACATCTGGCTCTAGAGCCATAGGTTCCCTACCCCTGCTCTAAGACTACAAGAGAAGCTCAGCTTCCCCTAAAATGTAAAAAAAAATAATAATGTGTCGAGGTATGCTCGCCTGTGTATCGGTTGGGGACATCTCTACGCTGCTGATCCGACTCCGCTTGGGATGGTTTCCTGTGGACGGGACTCTCGCTGCTGTTTTGGATCTGCTTTGGACTGAACTCTCGCGGCTGTGTTGGATCCATTATGGATTGAACTTTCAATGTATCATGTTAGACCCGTTCAACGTCCATTGCTTTCGGTCCCCTAGTGGGGGGGGGATTTGCCCACATATTTGGTCCTCTCCAAGGTTTCTCATAGTCATCATTGTCACCGATGTCCCACTGGGTGTGAGTTCTCCTTGCCCACTGGGTGTGAGTTTTCCTTGGTTTGTGCAGCCCTTTGAGACACTTGTGATTTAGGGCTATATAAATAAACATTGATTGATTGATTGATATGCACTTATGTGTTTACATTTCATTGACTAAATATTCGCAAAAATGCATTTAACTTTTATTCAGAATTAGCTACTTCCGCAAAAGCTGAGGCAACTTTCTTCTCATTCATTGTGGCAGCGTCACTGTGGATTAAACAGTGTTAACGACCCCGAAAGGGACAAGCGGTAGAAAATGAATGGAAGGAAAGCGGACTTTGATGAGAGAGCATAGAGTGGGTTTTTCCACTGCAGCCAAACTAGACAGTCGTTGGATTAATGAATTTTACAATCCTGAAGTGAAGTTTTCTTGGTAAAATCTAGCATCTTTATATATTTTATCTGGTATTGGAGACTGTACTCTTGTTTAGGGTGTAGGGTATTGAGCTTCCCTTTCCTAAAAACCGGCAGTCCCCACTGCTTGGAATCGATATATGTATCGATTTTTGGCACTTTTGTGTGTGTTGAAATGTTCAAATAAATATTGATCGTTTAAAAACAAAAATATTTGTATTCAACAATGAGCTGTGCTATCCAGTTATCTTTTATTCTTGCACTTCTGTGTCTCATAAGTAATTGCAAGTACCGTACTATATTGTATTTTATTGGAGACTTTGGATTAGTGATGGTAAATATGACATACTTGCCAACCTTGAGACCTCCGATTTCGGGAGGTGGGGGGTGGAGGAACTTGGTCTGGGGTGGGACGGAGGCGTGGTTGGGGGCGTGGTTTTTGCTGGGGGCGTGGTTAAGAGGGGAGGAGTATAATTCACCAACTCGAGTATTTCATATATATTTCATATATATACATACATTTATATATAAATATATATATATATATACATATGTATGAATACTTGACTTTCAGTGAATTCTAGCTATATATATATTTATTTTATTATATATATAAATAAAATAAATAGTTGAATTTCAGATGGCACCGATCAAATACACAGTAATAAAAACACAGTTGTTCTACTAACTGTACTGTGCTTGCTGGTTACTAAAAAACAAACAAAAAACAACACCTACCTTTCACTATTTGAGTAACCTTTGTTCTGCCATTTGCGTAGTGGCGGGAGTCACTTGCCGTCAGGTGCACAACACCACGTAAATCGTTGGCCAATCAAAAAGCAACCCCATAACGCTATAGCTAACATTCACCAGGAGATGGCAACAGACAACATAAAATCACTCTATTACAGAAGGCGTCACCATGGCTGTAACTTCCTTGTTCTTCTGCTTTGTCTCCTTGTGTGTGCAGTTTTTATTAATATCCGTAGATGTTGTAACGTGATTGGGCAGGCAAGCTGTTTATATAACAGGAAAGCGGACGTGAAAACGGGCTGTCCCCACTCATGTCCACATGGAGCTGTAGGGGGCGTGGCTTCCAGCTCCGGCTGAATTTCGGGAGAAAATGTCTTCCGGGAGGTTTTTGGGAGAGGCGCTGAATTTCGGGAGTCTCCCGGAAAATCCGGGAGGGTTGGCAAGTATGTAAATATGATTATTTTTACTCACTCGGGTACTGACGAGTCACTTACCGAAGTGAATGGATTCACTTGATTCACCAATCACAGAATGCATGTGCAAAAGCTCGCACATGGTTTCTGCACGTTATAGTTCGCCCCCACTCGATATACTTGATTCATCTGTCATAGTGCATATGTGCAGAACCTCACAATGCATTTGGTTTGCTCATCACACAGCGCATATATAGAGAAATTGCCCATGATTGGCAACTCCACGAGTCTTGCTCCATCTGTCAACTGTCATAAGGTTCTTGCGAACAGACTCGCACACACTACAGTAACATGTAATCCCATTTAATAACACCTGCCAAAGTTAATGCTGCAGAAATTTAGAAGTAACAGCATTAATTCTACAATTTTAAAAACAATGAACGATATGTTCACTTTGACTTGACAAACTGCAGCCTTTATTGACAGCTAATTATATTCACAGTCTCAATAGCTGACAGCGTGTTTGCCAACCACTCATGTCTCTTTCTGTCTGTGTACCCTCCCCCATGTGCTACTAATAACAATAATAATGCAATTTGAATGAGATCGCTACATCGCCATTATAGAATAATAAAAGTCTATTCATCATATGTTGAGCAGACGGTGCAATAAAGACATCCATAATACTGATCGTCAGTGATGTGTTGATGCATCACATGCATACAGAAAAAAAACAATGCAAAAAAACCCCTAAACAATAGCGCAACATCACAATAAGATTGGACAGTGCAATAATGAATATAATAATGGGCTATAACAGAGAAAAATAGGCTCACGCAGATGCAAGTTCAATCAGTTCACTTCCTGATTCGCTGACGTCGATGGGCCCGCCCCCAAAAACCAGCGAGTGAGTGCCCTATAAGGGCACCTTTTATGCAAACCCAACTTTTCTTACCTATTGGTATCTGTTTTCGTGTATTTGGGATCTGCATAAGTCCCAACAATTTGAAAACAAACCACGGAGGCATGTCAGGGATATTTATAAAACAATCCTGCCTTCCTTCATACTTCCTCCAAACGCTTTTTCCCCCAAGTGTGACGTCAGCCGAAATCTCCCTATGTGGAGATTTTTTGTAAGGGGCGCTGGAAGCCGGCAGACCCGTCAGCGATCCTTTTCTGTCTCCCTGTAATGTTTGTTTGATCTTGAATGGGATTGTGCTGAAAATTGTAATTTTCCTGAAGGAACTCTCCTGACGGAATAAATAAAGTACTGTCCAATCTATCTAATCTAATCTTGTTTTGCAGAAGACTGGCTCGTACATGCGCATTCATCTTCCGCTGTTGCCATTTATACTACCAAGTGTCGCATAGTCCCAACTTATATCTGTCAGTAAACTCCATATAGAAGCGTTAAAATTCACAACATGTCTGACGGGGAAAACATGTGGTCGAAGTGGAGGCACGTAAATAAGACGGGCCACAAAATGGCACATCCTGAAAAGATGATCAGGAATCGACTTGAAGATGGTCTGTAAAATATAATCCAAGCACAATTTTGAGCAAATAACCATGCGTCAACATGTTAAGTAGACCACAATCAATGGTTTTAAATGTACAAAAAAATCATGTGACCCTTTAAGTTGATTTTGCCATTTTTTGTTGCGCCTTAAAAAGTGTTTAACCTGTTAATATTGTACTTATTAAACACCAGCTGTTGTGCATCTTAGTTGTAGTTTTCATCACCAGATTTGAAAGTGTTGAAATCACCCCCAAAATTTGGTAATGCTAATTGGTAGTATATCAATCACACATCAAATGTAAGTTCGCATTGAGCTAGCACATTTGTAAAAGTTGTGTGACGATCTGTCACTTCATTTCTGTTTGTTTCCTTGTTTTGTATTTACTTCCCATCAGTGCTCTTATTTTGTTTCCATTTCCTGTTCGTCCCGCTGAGCACTGTGGTTCTTCCCTCACCTGGTGTAGATTGGTAGCCGGTCCACACCTGGTGCTAATCATCTTGTCTCTGTTTATGCCTGTCTCGAGCTGTTTGTTACTATTATATGCACGACTGCTTCACTTTCTGTTTAATGAGATTAAAACTCACCCTACCTGTTATCCGTTCTCCTGTTCCTGCATCTTTGGGGTCACTATAATTGTAGTCATGCGAGTCCCTCACAAGTTGAGCATTACTGTGCTTTTGAACGCCTTCTTTTTGCTTTGTTGGCATGTAAAATTGTAACATTAGCTAGAGGCTGCGACCTAACGTAAAGTCCCGTGAAACAAATGTATCAAAATATGGCACAGTTAGAATCTACGGTACCCATTAGCACTGTTGGACTCAGGTTGGTATCTACATAAGAGTACCAAGTTCAGTACCCATCCTTGCTAATGTATGACATGGGTTTTAGTCATCGACAGCCACCACATATTCCATTAAAATTATACAAGTGGATGGGACTACAACATCATGTGTTTGCTCGATGGACGACTACTTCTTGGTTTTTGGAACATGACGTAGGATGAAACAAATGGTCAATATCGTGACTCAAACCGGACAAGCTAATTCCTGAAAACCAAAGAACGACTAAGTCAAACAGTGATGATGTTAAAGATAGGCACCATTGCTGGTAGAGAATGACCTACAGATGGAGGAGTTTAGAGCAAACACAAATACATTTTATAATAAAGACACAGTTTGACACACATGGACTATTAATAACACTACAAGACTGGGCTTCTTAGTCTGAGCACCTGTTCCACGGAATGATATGTGGGCAAAGAGACCATTGAATGAATGAAAACTACAACTAAGAGGCTTGTTACAATCAAACACCTGATATGTAATTAATACAATACTTACAGTTTAACCACTTTTTGGGGCGTACAAAAGACTACAGTCAATTCATGACAAGGCAACACACCATAGTATATACACTACTGCCATCTAATGTCTTGGAATTGCAACTCCATGCTCAGTCTACTACATAACAGTTGCAAATGAGACTCAGTAGTGTAAGAAAACAATATATAACAGTAATAATTATCAGCTCCCTGTTGAATATTAAATAGAAAATAGAGTAAAACACACTAGGTGTGGTGAAATTTGTCCTTTGCATCTGACCCATCCCCTTGTTCACCCCCTGGGAGGTGAGGGCAGCAGCGGGCAGCAGCGGGCAGCAGCGGTGCCGCGCCCGGGAATCATTTATGGTGATTTAACCGCCAATTCTAACCCTTGATGCTGAGTGCCAAGCAGGGAGGTAATGGGTCCAATTTTTCTATAGTCTTTGGTATGACTCCCAACCTACTGATCTCAGGGCGGACACTCTAACCACTAGGCCACTGAGTAGGTCATTAACAAAATAACATGTATTGACATATAAAGAAATACCGAAAATTGGTACCATTGAGTACTGATTTAGATTCCAAGCTACCGGAAATTGGTGCCATATCGATTCAAATGTATTTGTTACCCATCCTCAGCCATACGATAACTGATAATATACTGATATTAATTATTATAACAATAATAATGGCTTTCATTGGCTCCAGCACCCACCACAACCCTGAAAGGGACAAGTGGTAGGAAATGGATGGATGGATGGATGGATAGATGGATGGATTTTATATTGCACCTCTCTGTATCCTGTTGCGTCTGACCAGTCATCCTCTCAGGGAATAGAACACACTGGTCACTCCCAAGTTCTTTCGGATGACATGTATGTTGACTGAGAAGGACCACCGAGATGGAATAGCCATACTACCAAGTTTTACTAAAGTTTTAGGAGACCAGCCCTTACAATGCGATAGATACTGTAGTAACAGCATCAAGAAGAGGTCTAAAATTCTAACGGGAGGAGTCAGCTTATTTAGTATGAAAAGAGCCCCTCCCACCCAGAAAGGGATACATCCATTTTGTTCTAAAAAGGGAGTACATTATACTCCGGGTAGATATTCCAGCCTTCAAGGTGAAACACAGAGTTTACTAACGATCATAAGTTAATAAAAAACAAAGTGTACACATGGGAACATATTAGCTGCTTTCAACATGATTATGGATAAAGAAAGAACACTTTAAAAATATCCCAATCAGCTTTACAGTTAGACCCATTCGTATTTATATAAATGAGGTAAGCTACATTTGTATCTATAGCGGTAGACTGGCGGACACATGGCGGCCATTTTGTACAAAATATCACCACCAAACATTCATTCTAGAAATGTCCGATAATGGCTTTTTTGCCGATATCCGATATTCCGATATTGTCCAACTCTTAATTACCGATACCGATATCAACCGATACCGATATATGTACAGTCCTGGAATTAACACATTATTGTGCCTATTTTTGTTGTAATGCCCCGCTGGATGCATTAAACAATGTAACATGGTTTTCCAAAATAAATCAACTCAAGTTATGGAAAAAAATGCCAACATGGCACTGCCATATTTTTTTATTGAAGTCACAAAGTGCATTATTTTTATTTAACATGCCTCAAAACAGCAGCTTGGAATTTGGGAGAGAATGAGGAGGTTGAGGTGGGCGGGGTTGGGGGGATGGATAGTGGATAGCGGGGGGTGGGTGTATATTGTAGCGTCCCGGAAGAGTTAGTGCTGCAAGCGGTTCTGGGTGTTTGTTCTGTTGTGTTTTATGTTGTATTACTGTGCGGATGTTCTCCCAAAATGTGTTTGTCATTCTTGTTCGTTGTGGTTTCACAGTGTGGCGCATATTTGTAACAGTGTAAGTTATGGCTGTTGATCAAGTATGCCTTGCATTCACTTGTGTGTGTGAAAAGCCGTAGATATTATGTGATTGGGCCGGCACGCAAAGGCAGTGCCTTTAAGGTTTATTGGCGCTCTGTACTTCTCCCTACGTCCGTGTACACAGCAGCGTTTTAAAAAGTCATGAATTTTACTTTTTGAAACCGATACCGATCATTTTGAAACCGATACCGATAATTTCCGATATTATATTTTAAAGCATTTATCGGCCGATAATATCGGCAATCCGATATTATCAGACATCTCTAATTCATTCATACACCAGTCTGAGACTCTAGACGAAAACCGGGGCAAACTTTTGGTAACATATTTAGTTGAAAACAGAGTTCTATGAAGAGTGGGGTATACGAAAACCGTCATAGCGGTAAAGAATGGGGCTTCTGTGTTGCGCATTTGCAAGTTTCCGTGTATGCACAGAATGACTATGTATGTATGAGTACCAGATTCATTTCAGTGAGTAACTCGTAAGAAATCAAGTCAATAAAAGGATTCGAGTTTCCCAGAATGCAAGATCCCTGCACAAAAGTCAGGTGCTTCAACTACTGGACTGAATAATTTATTAACTATTGACTGAGACCAAGATACCATTTTTGTATCATTTTTGTATATTTTCTGAAAGTATATAAAAAGTCTGATCTACTCACAAAAATAAGCAACAAGCAATAAAGCTTAATATACTCATCTGGTTAGATATTTGATAACTCTGTACTTCAACACAGCGACTTCACACCAAATAGATAGTTACTTAGTAACAGTATGCAATACGTCTTTTGTGATTTGTCCCAGCAAAGAGGAAGTTTGCCCACAGCCAAATCGACAGTTGGGTGAAGCCACGCTCATCTGTTTCCTCAAACGACTCCCTGGCTGTTGACATATGACTAACTGACAACTTCCTCTCCCTCCCACTCCTAGATTAAAAAGCAGCAGCAGGACGTGATGGGCTTCCTGAGAGCCAATAAGATCGAGTTTGAGGAGTGTGACATCGCCGCCAACGAGGCTAACCGGAAATGGATGAGAGAGAACGTTCCGGAGGAGTCGCGTCCGGCCACGGGGAACCCTCTCCCTCCACAAGTGTTCAATGAGAACAAATACTGCGGGGTGAGACACAAGTTCTTGCTCTAAAATGACAATTTTACAATTTTTCAGGTAGGAATTCGTCACTGCATTTCATAATAATGCATTATTGTATTATCTCACTGAGCTTCAACTTTTCTTGAAATTTTACCCATCATTCACAATCCCTATGTGGGATAAGAACACATACGTCTCTCTGTTTTATGTGCAGTCTAAATAGTGAAAACAATCTAGCAAGAGGTGGCTTACAATGCAGATAATGGGGTGTCATCTATTCTGCCTATAAAGCCCTCTAAAAACATGACCTTTATTCACCGAGCTGGAATGACATCGCTATTGCAAGTGCTAATACGGAGGAACTACTTTTCTGGCATAATAAAAAAGCGCCTTACCCACAGAGACACTAAGGCCATGTCTACACTTAGTTGTTTAACCTCTTAAAGGGGAACATTATCACCAGACCTATGTAAGCGTCAATATATACCTTGATGTTGCAGAAAAAAACATGTTTTTTTAACCGATTTCCGAACTCTGAAAGGTTGAATTTGGCGATTTAAACGCCTTTCAATTGTTCGCTGTCGGAGCGATGACCTTTCATCCGTGGCGTTACAACGGGAAGCAATCTGCCATTTTCTCAAACACATTACACACACCAAGTCAAATTAGCTCTGTTATTTTCAGTTTTTTCGACTGTTTTCCATACTTTGGAGACATCATGCCTCGTCGGTGTGTTGTCGGAGGGTGTAATAACACGATCAGGGACGGATTCAAGTTGACTTACGTGGAGTGTGCATCGATTAGCACGGAATGCTAATCAATGCTAACATGCTATTTAGGCTAGCTAAATGTACATATTGCATCGTTATGCCTCATTTATAGCTATATTTGCCTCCAGCCTTTCCCTCCACCCACATTTAATGCCAAACAAACACATACCAATCGACGGATTCAAGTTGCACCAGTGTCAAAAGATGCGAAAGTCCCTCGTTTGTTCTGCACATTTTACCAACGATAGCGATGCTACGACAGAGATGTGTGGATATCCTGCGACACTCAAAGCAGATGCATTTCCAACGATAAAGTCAACGAAATCACAAAGGTGAGTTTTGTTGATGTTATTGACTTATGTGCTAATCAGACATATTTGGTCACGGCATGACTGCCAGCTAATCGATGCTAACATTCTATTTAAGCTAGCTGTATGTACATTTGTAGCTATATTTGCATCCAGCCTTTCCCTCCACCCACATTTAATGCCAAACAAACACTTACCAATCGACGGATTTAAGTTGCTCCAGTGGTCAAAAGATGCAATCGTTGGTTGGAAGGCGATCGCCGAATAGCTTCAATAGCTATAGCTACAGCTACAGCTATTGAGCGAATAGCTTCAATAGCTATTCGCTCAATAGCTTCAGTTTCTTCTTCAATTTCGTTTTCGCTATCTGCCTCCACACTCCAACCATCCATTTCAATACATGCGTAATCTGTTGAATCGCTGAAGCCGCTGAAATCCGAGTCTGAATCCGAGCTAATGTCGCTATACCTTGCTGTATTACCCGCCATGTTTGTTTGTATTGGCGTCGCGCAGTGACGTCACAGGAAAATGGACGGGTGGATTTACAGATAGCAAAAATCAGGCACTTTAAAGCCTTTTTTGGGGATATTCCATGATGGGTAAAATTTTGAAAAAAACTTCGAAAAATAAAATAAGCCACTGGGAACTGATTTTTATTGGTTTTAACCCTTCTGAAATTGTGATAATGTTCTCCTTTAAACAAATAATTATTTAGCCTTAGCCCCGTTTCAGCCACATTAAGCCAGCGTTTAAGGTCCCCTTACTCGGACAAATGTTTTGTGCGCCATGTATTTCTTGAATCTCCGGCACTTAGCTTTGTATGGACTCATTGATCGTTTGCAAACTGAGTTCGGCGAGGAAGTGAAGCCTGAAAGACCACGCCCACACAGGAAATGACGTCAGAAACAACACGCCACAGCCAGCTTAATAATGAAGCGGTTTCGTAACTTGGAGTTAATCACTGGAAAGAAGGAGGCGAGTCATCCATACATGCCCGTGTTTCTCCTTCTACTACATGTACAGACTCTTGTGGAAATCACACATGAATACCTTAAAGAGGAAGCCATTGCAGCTATTTCAGATACAACACTTTTCAGACCGCACGAAAACATTTGAATGTCGAGGGCAGCTGTGATTCTACTTAGCGTAAAACTTCATCCATTTGTCGAAAGAGAGACAACGAGAACGCAAGCTCCTGTGGATATGATAAAAAAAGGTCGCGTGTGCTTTGTATTACCTGGCCGTCGAGGGAAGACTAACTACGGAAAACGGCAAATGCTTTTGGACTGGCAAAACTGACTGTATCAGTTATTGTCCACCATGTATGTCGCGGACTCAACGTCTAGGTCCAGAGTATATAAAGTCACATAAAACGAATGGACAATGAAGGTAAAGGCAAAAGAGTGAGGAGTGTCCTGACCAGATATCTAGATCCCTAGTATGATTGTTCTTTATCACATTGTGTATGTGTCCAATAAAGATTTGATTAATTTATGATGGCTCAGGTGTGATTCACTACAATAGGGTCCCACAGCAGACTGGATTCCAATTAATTGAAATACCACAACACTGGATATTTTTCAGATAAGTTACATTTAAGAACATGCACACAAAGCAACACTGGATGTGACTTTGACGTTCGCATTTTCCGTGCATGCGTATTAGTTCGCGTTGCATCGGCGGACGGAGGGGTGGGGTTCTTAAATGGTGGCATTGTTGTGTGTGGATACGGATAATGTTAGGTTGAATTTATCCCGGATGTAAATGGGGCCTAACACTGCTCCTTCGGACACTAGCGAGAGGTAAGTTAGATAAAGTTAATGCTTGATCATAGATCATGCCTCTCACCTTTATAGTAGAAGGATGTGGCCATAACGTTGACATTTTTTTACTACATTACATACATAATACATACATTTTTTTTTTCTTTTTTCCCTTGGCCTCAGTCTGCACCCCCTCTCCAGGGCCCAGGCTAAGACCGATTTTTTTATTTTATTTTAATCTTCTATTTTTTTCTCCCCCCCTTGTTTACCTGTATCTCATCTTTTTTTGTAAGGGGCGCTGGAAGCCGGCAGACCCGTCAGCGATCCTGTTCTGTCTCCCTTTAATGTTTGTCTGATCTTGAATGGGATTGTGCTGAGAATTGTAATTTTCCTGAAGGAACTCTCCTGACGGAATAAATAAAGTACTATCTAATCTAATCTCTAATCTAATACTTACAGCATGTATATAAAACACTGTTTGAGGTTTTGGAATGTTTTTTAAGAGGACGTTTTTGGTGAAATAGGCCAAGCTGTCATGATCCCACATGACAGTTATTATTAGTTTCCTGTATTGAGTAATATTTCTTGAACAGCGTTGAATTTTTTTGTTCTACTTCCTGTCTGCCTTTGTTTCCCAGCCACTTTGCTTCTGGCCTGACCACCTGCCCTCAGTTTGTTACTTAGGAGACTCACCTTCTTACGCCAGCCTCGACCCAAGGATGGTGCTTAATATGGCTGCACAATTGATTGACATCGAATCGACAACGAGGTTTGAAATAGTGCGATAAATAACCGCAAGAGGCTGAGGTTTTGTTTTTATACTCTTCCGCCGTCAAGAACATCAGAGTGACGGAAATGTTCACCGATCAGAATTGTTGAGCCTCGTGTTTATTCGTCTCTCGCTTCAAACAGGAAGGAAGCGGTCTCACTCTGTGCAGAGCTCTCAGCATCTGAACACGTTTATTTAGAATAGAAAAGAATAGAAAGTACTTTATTGATCCCTGGGGGAAATTCAGCAAATTAACAGCAGGCTTAAAGGCCTACTGAAACCCACTACTACCCACCACGCAGTCTGATAGTTTATACATCAATGATGAAATATTAACATTGCAACACATGCCAATACGGCCTTTTTAGTTTACTAAATTGCTATTTTAAATTTCCCGGGAGTTTCGTCTTGAAAACGTTGTGTAATAATGACGTGTACGCAAGACGTCACGGGTTTTTAGGAAGTATGAGCGCTGCACACACACACAGCTAAAAGTCGTCTGCTTTAACGACATAATTACACAGTATTTTGGACATCTGTGTTGTTGAATCTTTTGCAATTTGTTCAATTAATAATGGAGAAGTCAAAGTAGAAAGACGGAGTTGGGAAGCTTTAGCTTTTAGCCACACAAACACGTTGTGATTCCTTGTTTAATATACTATGGATCAAAGCGCGGTCAAGCGAACATTAATCACGACCGAGTGTCAACCAGCAGGTTTCGGTGAGAAAATTGTGGTTAAAAAGTCGCTTCTTACCGGAAAAAAGCTGAGCTTGTGCCGTTCATAGCTGCCGTCGACTTCCCTGAGACATTGGCGTCAAGACACCCGTGGACACACCCCTCCGACTATCAGGTAATATTAAACTCACTAAAACAGTAGCAACACAATAGAAAGATAAGGGATTTCCCAGAATGATCCTACTAAATGTGTCTAAAAACATCGAAATCCGTCCCAATGCAATCGCGTTGTTTTTTTAACTTGTTTTTTTTTTTTCTAGTCCGTCGCTATCAATTTCCTCAAACACGAATCTTTTATCCTCGCTCAAATTAATGGGGAAATTGTCGTTTTTTCGGTCCGAATAGCACTTTTTGTTGGAGGCTCCCATTAAAATCAATGTGAATATGTGAGGAGCCATCAACATGTGACGTCATCGTCTGCCACTTCCGGTAGAGGTACGGCTTTTCTCGTAGCACCTTAAGTTGCGAACTTTATCGTGGATGTTCTCTACTAAATCCTTTCAGCAAAAATATGGCAATATCGCAAAATGATCAAGTATGACACATAGAATGGACCTGCTATTCCCGTTTAAATAAGAAAATCTCATTTCAGCAGGCCTTTAATTCGGCGGCTGTATGGGGCTGTGGCACTGGACGTGGTCGGCGGTGTGTTGGGGTGTATGGTTGGCCGAGGTGGATGTCCGGTGGCTGGATTGGCCTTGCTGTTTATGAGTTGGGGTCGGTAGGTTGACAGCCTTGGTGGTAGCTGCGGGTGTGCGGTGTTGTGGTTTACAGGGTCGGTTGCTTTTTTGTTTCGGTTTCGCCGACCGCGGGTGTTTGTACTGCGAACGGGTGGTAGTGGTGATGGTTGCTGTGGTGTTACCAGTGGTTGGTATTGCTGTGTTGGGTTGGAGTGGTTCGGGGACTGTGATTGGCGTCTGTGGGCTTGTGGGGGCTGGCTGGCGTTGGCTTGCCGGCTGGTTCTGGTACTGACATGCGGACGGGATGCATTGGCTTCTTCCCCCGTTTAGGGGCTCTGTCCCCTGGCCGGGACTCGTATGGACACGTTTTTTGATCGATTGATTGATATATTTTTATTTCAAATATGCAAAAAAACAAAACAAGAGCAAACATGATCCAATACAGTGCTATAGCCTTAACAGCCATTATAACAAAATGAAAACAATGGAGAAAAAAAAACGAAAACAAATAAGCATTGGACTTCCTCTTTTTTTCTTTTTTTTTTCTTACATATTCGAAAAGGAGTGAGAAGAAGTATACACTTATTTGATCCCACCCCTTTTCTTTAAATCATAAATTACTCTGAGCTAGAACTACCTGTTCACTCTATGTGCAAACTTAATGAACTTGTATATATATATATACAGTAAATGATAAATATATACATACATATGCACACTACACACATACATAGCCACACCCGTACCACAAGTACTCATGGAAATGGTATCATGCCAAAACAGCAGTACCAGTGCCTCAGTGGGCAGCCCCAAACTCTTTTGTAACACAAGAAACCCAATATCAAAGCCCTTCTTCATCTCTGTACCTCTAGAATACATTGTACCTATACTTCTTTTTAAACTGGTTTATGTTTGGACATTGCTTTAATTCCACATTCAAACCATTCCAATTGTTTCACTCCACAAATTGAAATATAAAAACTTTTGATGGTCGTTCTATAACTAAGCATTTTTAAATTAAAATAAAAATTCCTCCTTAAATTATAATCTCCCTCTTTTTTGCTGAACAATTTTTGAATGCTTCCTGGGAGTTTATTTATTTTGGTCTTATACATTATTTGTGCAGTTTGATACAAAATAATATACTTATATTTCAATATTCTTGACTGTAAGAATAGTGAATGAGTATGGTCCAGATATCCAACCTTGTTGATGATGCGTACAGCTCTTTTCTGAAGTATAGTTATTGAGTTTAATGAGCTGTTATAATTATTCCCCCAGATTTCCACACAGTAGGTTAAGTATGGAAAGACTAATGAACAGTAGAGAATGTGGAGTGATTTGTGATCCAGAACCTGCTTTGCTTTATTTATTACTGAGATGCTTCTTGACAGCTTAGACCAGTGGTTCTCAAATGGGGGTACGCGTACCCCTGGGGGTACTTGAAGGTATGCCAAGGGGTACGTGAGATTTTCTTTAAAAATAGTCTAAAAATAACAACAATTCAAAAATCATTTATAAATATATTTATAGAATAATACTTCAACAAAATATGAATGTAATTTAATAAACTGTGAAAAGAAATGCAACAATTCAATATTCAGTGTTGACAGCTAGATTTTTTTTGTGGACATGTTCCATAAATATTGATGTAAAAGATTTCTTTTTTTGTGAAGAAATGTTTAGAATTAAGTTCATGAATCCAGATGGATCTCTATTACAATCCCCAAAGAGGGCACTTTAAGTTGATGATTACTTCTATGTGTAGAAATCTTTATTGATAATTGAATCACTTGTTTTTTTTTTCAACAAGTTTTTAGTTATTTTTATTTTTATTTTTCCAAATAGTTGAAAAAAGACCACTACAAATGAGCAATATTTTGCACTGCTATACAATTTAATAAATCAGAAACTGATGACATAGTGCTGTATTTTACTTCTTTATCTCTTTTTTTCAACCAAAAATGCTTTGCTCTGATTAGGGGGTACTTGAATTAAAAAAATGTTCACAGGGGGTACATCACTGAATAAAGGTTGAGAACCACTGGCTTAGACTGTACATGTTTTATATGTGGTTTCCAGTTAATTTGATCGTCAATTGTCACTCCAAGTAATTTTATTTCAAAAACTCTTTCAATATCCACCCTATCTATTTGTATCTGTACCCTTGTTTCACGTGTCCTCTTTCCAAACAGCATATTAACTTAGTCTTAGTCAGGTTTAATGACAATTGCTGTGTGGACGTTGCTGTGTGGATGGCTGGGATGCGGTGTTTGCAATGGGCATGGGTGCTGTGCATTTTTTTGTGCGTTCGGTTGTTGGTATGGACTCTGTAGAAGTTGGGTTGAGGCAGACGGGGGTTGGCTTTGTTTGGCAGGGGGTGGACTTGCGTGGCTTCATGTTAAAGTGGTCTGGTGTGGGTCACGGGCCGTGGGGGGGCGTCCTGGCCGTAGTTCCTGGTTGTCGTCTGTATGGACTGGGGTGGGGTGGAGGGGGGTGTCTGGGCCTTCTACTCCTCCTACTTATAGCACACACACTCACACATACATATATAAGACGTTGGGGGATTGTCCTGCGGGGGGATGACGATGCCTGCTATGGGGCTCCAGTCCTCCTGTCTAGTCCCCTGCTCGTCCATTTCTCAATTTTGGCTGCATATTAGACACTTAGGATTTGGGTTGCACGGCTTGGTTTGGACGCACCATGACCCTGATGTCTGATGAAATCTGCGTTCAAAGGACTCCGGCTTATTAGTGATTCCCAAAGCCCAAAAAAAGTCTGCGGGCTATAGAGCGTTTTGCGTTCGGGCTCCAGTACTCTGGAATGCCCTCCCGGTAACAGTTCGAGATGCCACCTCAGTAGAAGCATTTAAGTCTCACCTTAAAACTCATTTGTATACTCTAGCCTTTAAATAGACTCCCTTTTTAGACCAGTTGATCTGCCGTTTCTTTTCTTTTTCTTCTATGTCCCACTTTCCCTTGTGGAGGGGGTCCTGTCCGATCCGGTGGCCATGTACTGCTTGCCTGTGTATCGGCTGGGGACATCTCTGCGCTGCTGATCCGCCTCCGCTTGGGATGGTTTCCTGCTGGCTCCGCTGTGAACAGGACTCTCGCTGCTGTGTTGGATCCGCTTTGGACTGGACTCTCGCGACTGTGTTGGGTCCATTGTGGATTGAACTCTCACAGTATCATGTTAGACCCGCTCGACATCCATTGCTTTCCTCCTCTCTAAGGTTCTCATAGTCATCATTGTCACCGACGTCCCACTGGGTCATTATTGTCACCGATGTCCCACTGGGTGTGAGTTTTCCTTGCCCTAATGTGGGCCTACCGAGGATGTCGTGGTGGTTTGTGCAGCCCTTTGAGACACTAGTGATTTAGGGCTATATAAGTAAACATTGATTGATGTCCCCCAATTTTAATCGCATTATTAGTTCCCACAAGCATACATATCTCACTTACGCTACAGTAAATAAATAAATGATAAATGGGTTGTACTTGTATAGCGCTTTTCTACCTTCAAGGTACTCAAAGCGCTTTGACACTATTTCCACATTTACCCATTCACACACACATTCACACACTGATGGAGGGAGCTATCATGCAAGGCGCTAACCAGCACCCATCAGGAGCAGGGGTGAAGTGTCCTGCTCAGGACACAACGGACGTGACGAGGTTGGCACTAGGTGGGGATTGAACCAGGGACCCTCGGGTTGCGCACGGCCACTCTGCCACTGCGCCACGCCGTCCCACGCCAGTACACACATCAATAGGGACTGGAGGTTGGCTGTATTGGCTGACCTCCTAATTTTAACTACACAGTAGATACTCTGGCGGTCTTGAACACATGCACGGGGGTTTGGGGTTCGGGAGTACGGCGCACCCCTCATTGCCTCCTCGGCCGGCGTGGGTTGCGGGGACTGCGGTCTCGTGGCCTGCCATTCCCGGGCAGAGACCTCGCTGAGGGTGTGAGGCTTTTATTAATTCATTTATTAAATTTTTTTAAATTATTTTTATCCATCCATCTATCCATTTTCTACCGCTTGTCCCTTTTGAGGTCGCGGGGGGTCGCTGGAGCCTATCTCAGCTGCATTCGGGTGGAAGGCGGGGTACAACCTGGACAAGTCGCTACTACATCACAGTATTATTTTTATTTTTATATACATTTTTTAATTATTTTAAAATTTTTATTATTTATTTGTGTGTGGCGTCGCACGGGTGGGGCCCGTGCCCGTGTGGGGCCCGTGCCCGTGTGGCCCGACCTTGTGCTGTGGGATCTGTGTTGGTGACTTGATGCGCTGGAGGCGCGACCCCTTAGTCGGGTCTAGATGCTGTGTCTCGGTTTTTTGGGCGGCGGTGTGTTTGTGCGGATTTGGGTTGGGGTGGTGGGGTCCCGTTGTGGTGATATTTACATCTCTGCAATTTGGGATCCAGACCAAACCAGTGACCTCTATTGTTAGCCACCTCTTGCTATCAGTTTTTAACTATTTAGAAGGCACAAAAAAAGGGTAAGACGTGAGTGTTCTTGTCTCACACAGGGATCGTGAATAGCAATATGCATTTGACACTAACTCACTGATGGTTAATGTGCGAATTGTTAATTGATAGTACACTGCCTTCCTTCCGAATGCAGCTGAGATAGGCTCCAGGACCCCCGCAACTCCGAAAGGGACAAGCGGTAAAAAATATATGGATGGATGGAGGTCTTGGTTGATTGATTAGTTCAGAACTAAACTAAACTAAAAAAAATGAAAATACAATAAAGTAAAAGAACTAAACTAGCCATGATGACTTTTTTTCAGTCAATATGTAAATTATGGCAGAAGTATCACTGTCATTGTCTACTTTGCAAGCATTGGTTCAATCAGTCAAGGTGTCATTTCTTTGTTGACTTCAAAACAATAGTAAATACTACACTTAATGCTTAATCTAGAGCAGGGTTGTCAAACTAATTTTAAATCGGGGGCCACATGGAGAACAATCTACTCCCAAGTGAGCCGGACTGGTAAATTGATAACTTAAAAATAAAGACAATTTCAGATTGTTTTCTTTGTTTAAAAATAGAACAAGTAAAAATTATAATGTTGTTGTTGTTGTTGTTTTGTTTACACGTACATGTTGCGGTTAATAGTATTCAATCTTTGTTTGTCGTTATTTATACTTTCTGAATAAATGATGTGATAATGTTCATCAGTCAACCTATTGGTGTTAATTTTCAATGTACCAAGATAAAAAAATAATATAAAAATTGGATGACAGGATGTTATTTATTGCTCATTTTCTTTTGACTGGTGCTCTAACATCATGTGTTTATTTTTATTTTTTTTTACATTTGTAGCATCATCTTCAAACATACAAAGAAT